>NW_026737847.1:0-31000 GCF_949786415.1 Peromyscus eremicus
TCTTGTTCATAGGACGAGAAACTGCATGTGATTCAACTCCATTTAGGACTGGGAAATAAACACTAGCTCGCCTTACAAGAAACACACTCTGCTTTTGAGAAAAGAGCACTCTTCTACTCTACTGTGTTTCCTATAGGGCCTGAATAGTGAGCTTGCTCAGAACAAAAGAACTGTGCTTCCTACACACACGGGCCATATCTAGTTCAACTCTGCTTAGGAAACTGACAAGAACAGTAGCTCCTCTTCAGTCCAATACACGGTACATGCTGGGAACAGAAGCCAGTGCTATTTGCCCTGTGTATGACAATGGGAGCACAATAGTGATTCTTCTTACCAGAAAACAACTCTTGCTCGTAGGACCAGAAACTACTTGGGATTCAACTCCATTTAGGACTGGGAAACAAACGCTAGCTCGCCTTACAAGAAACACACTCTGCATTTGTGAAAAGATCACTCTTCTCCTCTACTATGTTTCTTATAGGGACAGAACAGTGAGCTTGTTTAGAACAAAAGAACTGAGCTTCCTACACACATGGGCCATATCTAGTTCAACTCTCCTTAGGAAACTGACAAGAACAGTATCTCCTTTTAAGTCCAAAACACTGTACTTGCTGGGAACAGACGCGAGTGCTATTTGCACTGTGTATGTCAATGGGAGCGCAATAGTGACTTTCATTACCAGAAAACAACTCTTGCTCGTAGGATCAAAAACTGCATGTGATTCAACTCCATTTAGGACTGGGAAACAAACGCTAACTCGCCTTACAAGAAACACACTCTGCTTTTGAGAAAAGAGCACTCTTCTACTCTACTGTGTTTACTATGGTTTCGAACAGTGACCTTGCTCAGAACAAAAAACTGTGCTTCCTACACACACGGGCCATATCTAGTTCAACTCTACTTAGGAAACTGACAAGAACAGTAGCTCCTCTTCAGTCCAATACACTGTACTTGATGGGAACAGACGCGAGTCCTATTTGCACTGTGTGTGGCAATGGGAGGGCAATAGTGACTTTCCTTACCAGAAAACAACTCTTGCTCGTAGGACGAAAAACTGCATGTGATTCAACTCCATTTAGGACTGGGAAAGAAATGCTAGCTCGCCTTACAATAAACACACTCTGCTTTTGAGAAAAGAGCACTCTTCTACTCTACTGGGTTTCCTTTAGGGCCAGAACAGTGAGCATGCTCAAAACAAAAGAACTGTGCTTCCTACACACACGGCCATATCTAGTTCAATTCTGCTTAGGAAACTGACAAGAACAGTAGATCCTCTTCAGTTCCATACACTGTACTTGCTGGGAACAGACGCCAGTGCTATTTGCCCTGTGTATGACAATGGGAGCGCAATAGTGACTCTTCTAACCAGAAAACAACTCTTGCTCATAGGACCAGAAACTGCATGTGATTCAACTCCATTTAGGACTGGGCAATAAACACTAGCTCGCCTTACAAGAAACACACTCTGCTTTTGAGGAAAGAGCACTCTTCTACTCTACTGTGTTTCCTATAGGGCCTGAATATTGAGCTTGCTCAGAACAAAAGAACTGTGCTTCCTACACACATGGGCCATATCTAGTTCAACTCTGCTTAGGAAACTGACAAGAACAGTAGCTCCTCTTCAGTCCAATACACTGTACATGCTGGGAACAGACACCAGTGCTATTTGCCTTGTGTATGACAATGGGAGCGCAATAGTGATTCTTCTTACCAGAAAACAACTCTTGCTCGTAGGACCAGAAACTACATGTGATTCAAATCCATTTAGGACTGGAAAACAAACGCAAGCTCGCCTTACAAAAACACACTCTGCTTTTGTGAACAGATCACTATCTACTCTACTATGTTTCCTATAAGGGACAGAACAGTGAGCTTGCTCAGAACAAAAGAACTGAGCTTCCTACACACAGGGGCCATATCTAGTTCAACTCTGCTTAGGAAACTGACAAGAACAGTAGCTCCTCTACTGTACAATACACTGTACTTGCTGGGAACAGACGCGAGTGCTATTTGAACTGTATATGGCAATGGGAGCGCAATAGTGACTCTTCTTACCAGAAAACAACTCTTGCTCGTAGTACCATAAACTGCATGGGATTCAACTCCATTTAGGACTGCGAAACAAACGCTAGCTCGCCTTACAAGAAACACACTCTGCTTTAGAGAAAAGAGCACTCTTCTACTCTACTGTGTATCCTATGGGGTCCAAACAGTGAGCTTGCTCAGAACAAATAAATTGTGCTTCCTACACACACGGGCCATATCTGGTTCAACTCTGCTTAGGAAACTGACAAGTACAGTAGCTCCTCTTCAGTCCAATACACTGTACTTGCTGGGAACAGACGCGAGTGCTATTTGCACTGTATATGGCAATGGGAGCTCAATAGTGACTCTTCTTACCAGAAAACAACTCTTGCTCGTAGGACCAGAAACTGCATGTGATTCAACTCCATGTAGGACTGTGAAACAAACGCTAGCACGCCTTACAAGAAACACACTCTGCTTTTGATAAAGAGCACTCTTCTACTCTACTGTTTCCTATAGGGCCAGAACAGTGAGCTTGCTCAGAACAAAAGAACTGTGCTTCCTACACACACGGCGATATTCAGTTCAATTTTGCTTAGGAAACTGACAAGAACAGTAGATCCTCTTCAGTCCAATACACTGTACTTGCTGGAAACACACGCGAGTGCTATTTGCAGTGTATATGGCAATTGGAGCGCAATAGTGAATCTTCTTACCAGAAAACAACTCTTGCTCGTAGGACCAGAAACTGCATGGTATTCCACTCCATTTTAGAATGGGAAACAAACGCTAGCTAGCCTTACATGAAACACACTCTGCTTTCGAGGAAAGAGCACTCTTCTACTCTACTGGGTTTCCTTTGGGGTCCAAACAGTGAGCTTGCTCAGAACAATAAAACTGTGCTTCCTACACACACGGGCCATATCTAGTTCAACTCTGCTTAGGAAACTGACAAGATCAGTAGCTCCTCTTCAGTCCAATACACTGTACTTGCTGGAAACAGACGCCAGTGCTATTTGCCCTGTGTATGACAATAAGAGCGCAATAGTGACTCTTCTTACCAGAAAACAACTCTTGCTCGTATGACCAGAAACTGCATGGGATTCAACTCCATTTCAGACTGGGAAACAAACGCTTGCTCGCCTTACAAGAAACACACTCTGCTTTTGAGAAAAGAGCACTCTTCTACTCTACTGTGTTTCCTTTGGGGCCCAAACAGTGAGCTTGCTCAGAACAAAAGAACTGTGCTTCCTACACACACGGGCCATATCTAGTTCAACTCTTCTTAGGAAACTGACAAGAACAGCAGCTGCTCTTCAGTCCCATACACTGTCCTGCTGAGAACAGACACCAGTGCTATTTGCCCTTTGTATGACAATGGGAGTGCAATAGTGACGCTTCCTACCATAAGACAACTCTTGCTCGTAGGACCAGAAACTGCATGTGATTCAACTCCATTTAGGACTGGGAAACAAACGTTAGCTCGCCTTAAAAGAAACACTCTCTGCTTTTGAGAAAAGAGCACTCTTCTACTCTACTGTTTTTCCTATATGGCCAGAATAGTGAGCTTGCTCAGAACAAAAGAACTGTGCTTCCTAAACACACGAGCTATATCTAGTTCAACTCTGCTTAGGAAACTGACAAGAACAGTAGCTCCTTTTCATTCCAATACACTGTACTTCCAGGGAAAAGACGCCAGTGCTATTTGCCCTGTGTATGACAATGGGAGCTCAATAGTGACTCTTCTTACCATAAAACAACACTTGATTTTAGGACAAGAAACTGCATGGGATTCAACTCCATTTAGGACTGGGAAACAAACGCTAGATTGCCTTACAAGAAAAACACTCTGCTTTTGAGAAAAGAGTACTATTCTTCTCTACTGTGTTTCCTATAGTGCCAGAACAGTGATCTTGCTCAGAACATAAGAACTGTGCTTCCTACACACACGGGCCATATCTAGTTCAACTCTACTTAGAAAACTGACAAGAACAGTAGCTCCTCTTCAGTCCAATACACTGTACATGCTGGGAACAGACGCCAGTGTTATTTTCCCTGTGTATGAAAATGAGAGCACAATAGTGACTCTTCTTACTAGAAAACAACTCTTGCTCGTATGACCAGAAACTGCATGGGATTCAACTCCATTTAGGACTGGGAAACAAACGCTAGCTCGCTTTACAAGAAACACACTCTGCTTTTGAGAAAAGAGCACTCATCTACTCTACTGTGTTTCCTTTGGGGTCCAAACAGTGAGCTTGCTCAGAACAAAAGAACTGTGCTTCCTACACACACGGGCCATATCTAGTTCAACTCTGCTTAGGAAACTGACAAGAACAGCAGCTCCTCTTCAGTCCCATACACTGTCCTGCTGGGAACAGACGCCAGTGCTATTTGCCCTTTGTATGACAATGGGAGTGAAATAGTGACGCTTCTTACCAGAAGACAACTCTTGCTCATAGGACCAGAAACTGCATGTGATTCAACTCCATTTAGGACTGGGAAACAAACGTTAGCTCGCCTTAAAAGAAACACTCTCTGCTTTTGAGAAAAGAGCACTCTTCTACTCTACTGTGTTTCCTATATGGCCAGAATAGTGAGCTTGCTCAGAACAAAAGAACTGTGCTTCCTACACACACGAGCTATATGTAGTTCAACTCTGCTTAGGAAACTGACAAGAAAAGTAGCTCCTCTTCAGTCCAATACACTGTATTCCTGGGAAAAGACGCCAGTGCTATTTGCCCTGTGTATGACAATGGGAGCTCAATAGTGACTTTTCTTATCAAAAAAAACTCTTGCTTGTAGGACCAGAATCTGCATGTGATTCAACTCCATTTAGGACTGGGAAACAAACGCTGCCTCGCCTTACAAGAAACACACTCTGCTTTTGAGAAAAGAGCGTTCTTCTACTCTACTGTGTTTCCTATAGGGCCAGAATAGTGAGCTTGCTCAGAACAAAAGAAATGTGCTTCCTACAAACACGGGCTATATCTAGTTCAACTCTGCTTAGGAAACTGACAAGAACAGTACCTCCTCTTCAGTCCAATACACTGTACATGTTGGGAACAGACGCCAATGCTGTTTGCCCTGTGTATGACAATGGGAGCGCAATAGTGACTCTTCTTACCAGAAAACAACTCTGGATCGTAGGACCAGAAACTGCATGGGATTCAACTCCATTTCAGACTGGGAAACAAATGCTAGCTCTCCTTACAAGAAACACACTCTGCTTTTGAGAAAAGAGCACTCTTCTACTGTACTGTGTTTCCTTTGGGGTCCAAACAGTCAGCTTGCTCAGAACAAAAGAACTGTGCTTCCTACACACACGGGCCATATCTATTTCAATTCTGCTTAGGAAACTGACAAGATCAGTAGATCCTCTTCCGTCCCATACACTGTACTTGCTGGGAACAGACGCCAGTGCTATTTGCCCTGTATTGACAATGGGAGAGCACTAGTGACTCTTCTTACCAGAAAACCACTCTTGCTCATAGGACCAGAAACTGCATGTGATTCAACTCCATTTAGGACTGGGAAACAAACGCTAGCTCGCCTTACAAGAAACACACTCTGCTTTTGAGAAAAGAGCACTCTTCTACTCTACTGGGTTTCCTATAGGGCCACAATAGTGAGCTTGCTCAGAAAAAAAGAACTGTGCTTCCTACAAACACGGGCTATATCTAGTTCAACTCTGCTTAGGAAACTGACAAGAACAGTACCTCCTCTTCAGTCCAATGCACTGTACATGCTGGGAACAGACGCCAGTGTTATTTGCCCTGTGTATGACAATGGGAGCGCAATAGTGACTCTTCTTACCAGAAAACAACTCTTGCTCGTAGAACCAGAAACTGCATGGGATTCAACTCCATTTCAGACTGGGAAACAAATTTTAGCTTGCCTTACAAGAAACACACTCTGCTTTTGAGAAAAGAGCACTCTTCTACTCTAATGTATTTCCTTTGGGGTCCGAACAGTGAGCTTGCTCAGAACAAAAGAACTGTGCTTCCTACACACATGGGCCATATCTAGTTCAACTCTGCTTAGGAAACTGACAAGAACAGCAGCTCCTCTTCAGTCCAATACATGGTACATGCTGGGAACAGAAGCCAGTGATATTTGCCCTGTGTATGACAATGGGAGCGCAATAGTGATTCTTCTTACCAGAAAACAGCTCTTGCTCGTAGGACCAGAAACTACATGTGATTCAACTCCATTTAGGACTGGGAAACAAACGCTAGCTCTCCTTAAAAGAAACACACTCTGCATTTGTGAAAAGATCACTCTTCTCCTCTACTATGTTTCCTATAGGGCCAGAATAGTGAGCTTGCTCAGAAAAAAAGAACTGTGTTTCCTACACACACGGCCATATCTAGTTCAACTCTGCTTAGGAAACTGACAAGAACAGTACCTCCTCTTCAGTCCAATACACTGTACATGCTGGGAATAGACGCCAGTGTTATTTGCCCTGTGTATGACAATGGGAGCGCAATAGTGACTCTTCTTTCCAGAAAACAACTCTTGCTCGTAGGACCAGAAACTGCATGGGATTCAACTCCATTTCAGACTGGGAAACAAATGTTAGCTTGCCTTACAAGAAACACACTCTGCTTTTGAGAAAAGAGCACTCTTCTACTCTACTGTATTTCCTTTGGGGTCCGAACAGTTAGCTTGCCCAGGACAAAAGAACTGTGCTTCCTACACACATGGGCCATATCTAGTTCAACTCTGCTTAGGAAACTGACAAGAACAGTAGCTCCTCTTCAGTCCAATACACTGTACTTGATGGGAACAGACGCGAGTCCTATTTGCACTGTGTGTGGCAATGGGAGGGCAATAGTGACTTTCCTTACCTGAAAACAACTCTTGCTCGTAGGACCATAAACTGCATGTGATTCAACTCCATTTAGGACTGGGAAACACACGGTAGTTTGCCTTACAGGAAACACACTCTGCTTTTGAGAAAAGAGCACTCTTCTTCTCTACTGGGTTTCCTATAAGGCCAGAACAGTGAGCATGCTCAGAACAAAAGAACTGTGCTTCCTACACACGGCCATATCTAGTTTTATTCTGCTTTGGAAACTGACAAGAACAGTAGATCCTCTTCAGTTCCATACACTGTACTTGCTGGGAACAGACGCCAGTGCTATTTGCCCTGTGTATGACAATGGGAGCGCAATAGTGACTCTTCTTACCAGAAAACAACTCTTGTTCATAGGACGAGAAACTGCATGTGATTCAACTCCATTTAGGACTGGGAAATAAACACTAGCTCGCCTTACAAGAAACACACTCTGCTTTTGAGAAAAGAGCACTCTTCTACTCTACTGTGTTTCCTATAGGGCCTGAATAGTGAGCTTGCTCAGAACAAAAGAACTGTGCTTCCTACACACACGGGCCATATCTAGTTCAACTCTGCTTAGGAAACTGACAAGAACAGTAGCTCCTCTTCAGTCCAATACACGGTACATGCTGGGAACAGAAGCCAGTGCTATTTGCCCTGTGTATGACAATGGGAGCACAATAGTGATTCTTCTTACCAGAAAACAACTCTTGCTCGTAGGACCAGAAACTACTTGGGATTCAACTCCATTTAGGACTGGGAAACAAACGCTAGCTCGCCTTACAAGAAACACACTCTGCATTTGTGAAAAGATCACTCTTCTCCTCTACTATGTTTCTTATAGGGACAGAACAGTGAGCTTGTTTAGAACAAAAGAACTGAGCTTCCTACACACATGGGCCATATCTAGTTCAACTCTCCTTAGGAAACTGACAAGAACAGTATCTCCTTTTAAGTCCAAAACACTGTACTTGCTGGGAACAGACGCGAGTGCTATTTGCACTGTGTATGTCAATGGGAGCGCAATAGTGACTTTCATTACCAGAAAACAACTCTTGCTCGTAGGATCAAAAACTGCATGTGATTCAACTCCATTTAGGACTGGGAAACAAACGCTAACTCGCCTTACAAGAAACACACTCTGCTTTTGAGAAAAGAGCACTCTTCTACTCTACTGTGTTTACTATGGTTTCGAACAGTGACCTTGCTCAGAACAAAAAACTGTGCTTCCTACACACACGGGCCATATCTAGTTCAACTCTACTTAGGAAACTGACAAGAACAGTAGCTCCTCTTCAGTCCAATACACTGTACTTGATGGGAACAGACGCGAGTCCTATTTGCACTGTGTGTGGCAATGGGAGGGCAATAGTGACTTTCCTTACCAGAAAACAACTCTTGCTCGTAGGACGAAAAACTGCATGTGATTCAACTCCATTTAGGACTGGGAAAGAAATGCTAGCTCGCCTTACAATAAACACACTCTGCTTTTGAGAAAAGAGCACTCTTCTACTCTACTGGGTTTCCTTTAGGGCCAGAACAGTGAGCATGCTCAAAACAAAAGAACTGTGCTTCCTACACACACGGCCATATCTAGTTCAATTCTGCTTAGGAAACTGACAAGAACAGTAGATCCTCTTCAGTTCCATACACTGTACTTGCTGGGAACAGACGCCAGTGCTATTTGCCCTGTGTATGACAATGGGAGCGCAATAGTGACTCTTCTAACCAGAAAACAACTCTTGCTCGTAGGACCAGAAACTACATGTGATTCAAATCCATTTAGGACTGGAAAACAAACGCAAGCTCGCCTTACAAAAACACACTCTGCTTTTGTGAACAGATCACTATCTACTCTACTATGTTTCCTATAAGGGACAGAACAGTGAGCTTGCTCAGAACAAAAGAACTGAGCTTCCTACACACAGGGGCCATATCTAGTTCAACTCTGCTTAGGAAACTGACAAGAACAGTAGCTCCTCTACTGTACAATACACTGTACTTGCTGGGAACAGACGCGAGTGCTATTTGAACTGTATATGGCAATGGGAGCGCAATAGTGACTCTTCTTACCAGAAAACAACTCTTGCTCGTAGTACCATAAACTGCATGGGATTCAACTCCATTTAGGACTGCGAAACAAACGCTAGCTCGCCTTACAAGAAACACACTCTGCTTTAGAGAAAAGAGCACTCTTCTACTCTACTGTGTATCCTATGGGGTCCAAACAGTGAGCTTGCTCAGAACAAATAAATTGTGCTTCCTACACACACGGGCCATATCTGGTTCAACTCTGCTTAGGAAACTGACAAGTACAGTAGCTCCTCTTCAGTCCAATACACTGTACTTGCTGGGAACAGACGCGAGTGCTATTTGCACTGTATATGGCAATGGGAGCTCAATAGTGACTCTTCTTACCAGAAAACAACTCTTGCTCGTAGGACCAGAAACTGCATGTGATTCAACTCCATGTAGGACTGTGAAACAAACGCTAGCACGCCTTACAAGAAACACACTCTGCTTTTGATAAAGAGCACTCTTCTACTCTACTGTTTCCTATAGGGCCAGAACAGTGAGCTTGCTCAGAACAAAAGAACTGTGCTTCCTACACACACGGCGATATTCAGTTCAATTTTGCTTAGGAAACTGACAAGAACAGTAGATCCTCTTCAGTCCAATACACTGTACTTGCTGGAAACACACGCGAGTGCTATTTGCAGTGTATATGGCAATTGGAGCGCAATAGTGAATCTTCTTACCAGAAAACAACTCTTGCTCGTAGGACCAGAAACTGCATGGTATTCCACTCCATTTTAGAATGGGAAACAAACGCTAGCTAGCCTTACATGAAACACACTCTGCTTTCGAGGAAAGAGCACTCTTCTACTCTACTGGGTTTCCTTTGGGGTCCAAACAGTGAGCTTGCTCAGAACAATAAAACTGTGCTTCCTACACACACGGGCCATATCTAGTTCAACTCTGCTTAGGAAACTGACAAGATCAGTAGCTCCTCTTCAGTCCAATACACTGTACTTGCTGGAAACAGACGCCAGTGCTATTTGCCCTGTGTATGACAATAAGAGCGCAATAGTGACTCTTCTTACCAGAAAACAACTCTTGCTCGTATGACCAGAAACTGCATGGGATTCAACTCCATTTCAGACTGGGAAACAAACGCTTGCTCGCCTTACAAGAAACACACTCTGCTTTTGAGAAAAGAGCACTCTTCTACTCTACTGTGTTTCCTTTGGGGCCCAAACAGTGAGCTTGCTCAGAACAAAAGAACTGTGCTTCCTACACACACGGGCCATATCTAGTTCAACTCTTCTCAGGAAACTGACAAGAACAGCAGCTGCTCTTCAGTCCCATACACTGTCCTGCTGAGAACAGACACCAGTGCTATTTGCCCTTTGTATGACAATGGGAGTGCAATAGTGACGCTTCCTACCATAAGACAACTCTTGCTCGTAGGACCAGAAACTGCATGTGATTCAACTCCATTTAGGACTGGGAAACAAACGTTAGCTCGCCTTAAAAGAAACACTCTCTGCTTTTGAGAAAAGAGCACTCTTCTACTCTACTGTTTTTCCTATATGGCCAGAATAGTGAGCTTGCTCAGAACAAAAGAACTGTGCTTCCTAAACACACGAGCTATATCTAGTTCAACTCTGCTTAGGAAACTGACAAGAACAGTAGCTCCTTTTCATTCCAATACACTGTACTTCCAGGGAAAAGACGCCAGTGCTATTTGCCCTGTGTATGACAATGGGAGCTCAATAGTGACTCTTCTTACCAAAAAAAACTCTTGCTCGTAGGACCAGAAACTGCATGTGATTCAACTCCATTTAGGACTGGGAAACAAACGCTAGATTGCCTTACAAGAAACACACTCTGCTTTTGAGAAAAGAGCGCTCTTCTACTCTACTGTGTTTCCTATAGGGCCAGAATAGTGAGCTTGCTCAGAACAAAAGAAATGTTCTTCCTACACACACGGGCTATATCCACTTCAACTCTGCTTAGGAAACTGATAAGAACAGTACCTCCTCTTCAGTACAATACACTGTACATGTTGGGAAGAGACACCACTACTGTTTGCCCTGTGTATGACAATGGGAGCGCAATAGTGACACTTCTTACCAGAAAACAACTCTTGCTCGTAGGATGAGAAACTGCATGGGATTCAACTCCATTTCAGACTGGGAAACAAATGCTAGCTCGCCTTACAAGAAACACACTCTGCTTTTGAGAAAAGATCACTCTTCTACTCTACTGTGTTTCCTTTGGGGTCCGAACAGTGAGCTTGCTCAGAACAAAAGAACTGTGCTTCCTATACACACGACCCATATCTTGTTCAACTCTGCTTAGGAAACTGACAAGAACAGTAGCTCCTCTTCAGTCCAATACACTGTACTTGCTGGGAACAGACGCGAGTGCTATTTGCACTGTATATGGCAATTGGAGCGCAATAGTAACTCTTCTTACCAGAAAACAACTCTTGCTCGTAGGACCAGAAACTGCATGGGATTCAACTCCATTTAGGACTGGGAAACAAACGCTAGCTCGCCTTACAAGAAACACACTCTGCTTTTGAGAAAAGAGCACTCTTCTACTCTACTGTGTTTCCTTTGGGGTCCAAACAGTCAGCTTGCTCAGAACAAAAGAACTGTGCTTCCTACACACACGGGCCATATCTAGTTCAACTCTGCTTAGGAAACTGACAAGAATAGTAGATCCTCTTCAGTACCATACACTGTTTTGCTGGGAACAGACGCCAGTGCTTTTTGCCCTTTGTATGACAATGGGAGTGCAATAGTGACGCTTCTTACCAGAAGACAACTCTTGCTCGTAGGACCAGAAACTGCATGTCATTCAACTCCATTTAGGACTGGGAAACAAATGCTAGCTCGCCTTACAAGAAACACACTCTGCTTTTGAGAAAAGAGGACTCTTCTACTCTACTCTGTTTCCTTTAGGGTCAGAATAGTGAGCTTGCTCAGAACAAAAGAAATGTGCTTCCTACATATACGGGCTATATCTAGTTCAACTCTGCTTAGGAAACTGATAAGAACAGTAGCTCCTCTTCAGTCCAATACACTGTACTTGCTGGGAACAGACGCCAGTGCTATTTGCCCTGTGTATGACAATGGGAGCTCAATAGTTACTCTTCTTACCAAAAAAAACTCTTGCTCGTAGGATCAGAAACTGCATGTGATTCAACTCCATTTAGGACTGGGAAACAAACGCTAGCTGGCCTTACAAGAAACACACTCTGCTTTTGAGAAAAGAGCACTCTTATACTCTACTGTGTTTCCTACAGGGACAAAACAGTGAGCTTGCTCAGAACAAAAGAACTGTGCTTCCTACACACACGGCCATATCAATTTCAATTCTGCTTAGGAAACTGACAGATCAGTAGATCCTCTTCCGTCCCATACACTGTACTTGCTGGGAACAGACGCCAGTGCTATTTGCCCTGTGGATGACAATGGGAGAGCAGTAGTGACTCTTCTTACCAGAAAACAACTCTTGCTCGTAGGACAAAAAACTGCATGTGATTCAACTCCATTTAGGACTGGGAAACAAACCCTAGCTCGCCTTACAAGAAACACACTCTGCTTTTGAGAAAAGAGCACTCTTCTACTCTACTTGGTTTCCTATAGGGCCAGAATAGTGAGCTTGCTCAGAAAAGAAGAACTGTGCTTCCTACACACGGCTATATCTAGTTCAACTCTGCTTAGGAAACTGACAAGAACAGTAGCTCCTCTTCAGTCCAATACACTGTACTTGCTGGGAACAGACGCGAGTGCTATTTGCACTGTATATGGCAATGGGAGCGCAATAGAGACTCTCCTTACCAGAAAACAACTCAGGCTCATAATACCAGAAATTGCATGTGATTCAACTCCACTTAGGACTGGGAAACAAACGCTAGCTCGCCTTACAAGAAACACACTCTTCTTTTGAGAATAGAGCTCTCTTCTACTCTTTGTGTTTCCTTTGGTGTCCAAACATTGAGCTTGCTCAGAACAAAAGAACTGTGCTTCCTACACACACGGGCCATATCTAGTTCAACTCTGCTTAGGAAACTGACAAGAAAAGTAGCTCCTCTTCAGTCCAATACACTGTACTTGCTGGGAACAGACGCGAGTGCTATTTGCACTGCGTATGGCAATTGGAGCGCAATAGTGACTCTTCTTACCAGAAAACAACTCTTGCTCGTAGGAACAGAAACTGCATGGGATTCAACTCCATTTCAGACTGGGAAACAAATGCTAGCTCGCCTTACAATAAACACACTCTGCTTTTGAGAAAAGAGCACTCTTCTACTCTAATGTGTTTCCTTTGGGGTCCGAACAGTGACCTTGCTCAGAACAAAAGAACTGTGCTTCCTACACAAACCGACTATATCTAGTTCAACTCTGCTTAGGAAACTGTCAAGAACAGTACCTCCTCTTCAGTCCAATACACTGTACATGCTGGGAACAGACGCCAGTGCTATTTGCCCTGTGTATGACAATGGGAGCGCAATAGTGTCTCTTCTTACCAGAAAACAACTCTTGCTCATAGGACCAGAAACTGCATGTGATTCAACTCCATTTAGGACTGCGAAACAAATGCTAGCTCGCCACAAGAAACACACTCTGTTTTTGAGTAAAGAGCACTCTTCTACTCTACTGTGTTTCCTAAAGGGCCAGAATAGTGAGCTTGCTCAGAACAAAAGAACTGTGCTTCCTACACACATGGGCTATATCTAGTTCAACTCTGCTTAGGAAACTGACAAGAACAGTAGCTCCTCTTCATTCCAATACACTGTACTTGCTGGGAACAGACGCCAGTGCTATTTGCCCTGTGTATGTCAATGGGAGCTCAATAGTGACTCTTCTTAACAAAAAAAATTCTTGCTCGTAGGACCAGAAACTGCATGTGATTCAACTCCATTTAGGACTGGGTAACAAACGCTAGCTCGCCTCACAAGAAACATACTCTGCTTTTGAGAAAAGAGCACTCATCTTCTCTACTCTGTTTCCTATAGGGCCAGAACAGTAAGCTTGCTCAGAACAAAAGAACTGTGCTTCCTACACACACGGGCCATATCTAGTTCAACTCTGCTTAGGAAACTGACAAGAACAGTAGCTCCTCTTCAGTCCAATACACTGTACTTGCTGGGAACAGACGCGAGTGCTATTTGCACTGTATATGGCAATTGGAGCGCAATAGTGACTCTTCTTACCAGAAAACAACTCTTGCTCGTAGGAACAGAAACTGCATGGGATTCAACTCCATTTCAGACTGGGAAACAAACGCTAGCTCGCCTTACAAGAAACACACTCTGCTTTTGAGAAAAGAGCACTCTTCTACTCTAATGTGTTTCCTTTGGGGTCCGAACAGTGAGCTTGCTCAGAACAAAAGAACTGTGCTTCCCACACAAACTGACTATATCTAGTTCAACTCTGCTTAGGAAACTGTCAAGAACAGTACCTCCTCTTCAGTCCAATACACTGTACATGCTGGGAACAGACGCCAGTGCTATTTGCCCTGTGTATGACAATGGGAGCGCAATAGTGTCTCTTCTTACCAGAAAACAACTCTTGCTCGTAGGACCAGAAACTGCATGTGATTCAACTCCATTTAGGACTGCGAAACAAATGTTAGCTCGCAACAAGAAACACACTCTGCTTTTGAGAAAAGAGCACTCTTCTACTCTACTGTGTTTCCTATATGGCCAGAATAGTGAGCTTGCTCAGAACAAAAGAACTGTGCTTCTTACACACATGGGCTATATCTAGTTCAACTCTGCTTAGGAAACTGACAAGAACAGTAGCTCCTCTTCATTCCAGTACACTGTACTTGCTGGGAAAAGACGCCAGTGCTATTTGCCCTGTGTATGTCAATGGGAGCTCAATAGTGACACTTCTTACCAAAAAAAACTCTGGCTCGTAGGACCAGAAACTGCATGTGATTCAACTCCATTTAGGACTGGGGAACAAACGCTAGCTCGCCTCACAAGAAACATACTCTGCTTTTGAGAAAAGAGCACTCATCTTCTCTACTCTGTTTCCTATAGGGCCAGAACAGTAAGCTTTCTCAGAACAAAAGAACTGTGCTTCCTACACACTCGGGCCATATCTAGTTCAACTCTGGTTAGGAAACTGACAAGAACAGTAGCTCCTCTTCAGTTCAATACACTGTACTTGCTGGGAACAGACGCAAGTGCTATTTGTACTGTGTATGTCAATGGGAGCGCAGTAATGACTCTTCTTACCAGAAAACAACTCTTGCTCGTATGACCAAAAACTACATGTTAATCAACACCATTTAAGACTGGGAAACAAACGCGAGTTCACCTTACAAGAAACACACTCTGCTTTTGACAAAAGAGCACTCTTCTACTCTACTGTGTTTCCTATGGGGTGCAAACAGTGAGCTTGCTCAGAAAAAAAGAACTGTGCTTCCTACACACACTGCCATATCTAGTTCAATTCTGCTTAGGAACCTGACAAAAACAGTAGATCCTCTTCAGTCCAATACACTGTACATGCTGGGAACAGACGCCAGTGCTATTTGCCCTGTGTATGACAATGGGAGCGCAATAGCAACTCTTCTTACCAGAAAACAACTCTTGCTCATAGGACCAGAAACTGCATGTGATTCAACTCCATTTAGGACTGGGAAACAAACGCGAGCTCGCCGTACAAGAAACACACTCTGCTTTTGAGAAAAGAGCACTCTTCTACTCTTCTATGTTTCCTATGGGGTCCGAACAGTGAGCTTGCTCAGAACAAAAAACTGTGCTTCCTACACACACGGGCCATATCTAGTGTAACTCTGCTAAGAAACTGACAAGAACAGTAGATTCTCTTCAGTCCAGTACACTGTACTTGCTGGGAACAGATGCGAGTGCTATTTGCACTGTGTATGGCAATGGGAGAGCAATAGTGACTTTCCTTACCAGAAAACAACTCTTGCTCATAGGACCAGAAACTGCATGTGGTTCAACTCCATTTAGGATTGGGAAACAGACGCTAGCTCGCCTTACAAGAAACACACTCTGCTTTTGAGAAAAGAGCAGTCTTCTACTCTACTGTGTTTCCTTTATGGCCAGAACAGTCAGGTTGCTCAGAACAAAAGAACTGTGCTTCCTACACACAGGGGCCATATCTAGTTCAACTCTGCTTAGGAAACTGACAAGAACAGTAGCTCCTCTTCAGTCCAATACACTGTATATGCTGGGAACAGACGCTAGTGCTATTTGCCCTGTGCATGTCAAAGGGAGCACAATAGTGACTCTTCTTCCCCGAAAACAACTCTTGCTCGAGGGCCGGAAACTGCATGTGATTCAACTCCATTTAAGACTGGGAAACAAACGCTAGCTCGCCTTACAAGAAACACACTCTGCTTTTTGAGAAACGAGCACTCTTATACTCTACTGTGTTTCCTATGGGGTCCGAACAGTGAGCTTGCTCAGAACAAAAGAACTGTGCTTCCTACACACACGGCCAAATTTAGTTCAATTCTGCTTAGGAACCTGACAAGAACAGTAGATCTTCCTCAGTCCAATACACTGTACATGCTGGGAACAGACGCCAGTGCTATTTGCCCTGTGTATGACAATGGGAGCGCAATAATGACTCTTCTTACCAGAAAACAACTCTTGCTTGTAGGACCAGAAACTGCATGTGATTCAACTCCGTTTAGGACTGGGAAACAAACGCGAGCTCGCTGTACAAGAAACACACTCTGCTTTTGAGAAAAGAGCACTCTTCTACTCTTCTGTGTTTCCTACGGGATCCGAACAGTGAGCTTGCTCAGAACAAAAGAACTGTGCTTCCTACACACACGGGCCATATCTAGTTCATCTCTAGTTAGGAAACTGAGAAGAACAGTAGATCCTCTTCATTCCAGTACACTGTACTTGCTGGGAACAGACGCAAGTGCTATTTGCATTGTGTTTGGCAATGGGAGCACAACAGTGACTTTTTTTTTTTACCAGAAAACAACTCTTGCTCATAGGACCAGAAACTGCATGTGACTCCACTCCATTTAGGACTCGGAAACAAACGCTAGCTCGCCTTACAAGAAACACACTCTGTTTTTGAGAAAAGATCACTCTTCTACTCTACTGTGTTTCCTATAGGGCCAGAACAATGAGCTTGCTTAGAACAAAAGAACTGTGCCTCCTACAAACAGGGGCCATATCTAGTTCAACTCTGCTTAGGAAACTGACAAGAACAGTAACTTCTATTCAGTCCAATACACTGTACTTGCTGGGAACAGACGCGAGTGCTCTTTGCACTGCCTATGGCAATGAGAGCACAATAGTGACTCTTTTTACCAGAAAACAACTCTTGCTCGTAGGACCAGAAACTGCATGTGATTCAACTCCATTTAGGACTGGGAAACAAACGCTAACTCGCCTTACAAGAAACATGCTCTGCTTTTGAGAAAAGGGCACTCTTCTACTCTACTGTGTTTCCTATGGGGTCTGAACAGTGAGCTTGCTCAGAATAAAAGAACTGTGCTTCCTACACACACGGGCCATATCTAGTTCAACTCTGCTTAGGAAACTGACAAGAACAGTAGATCCGCTTCAGTCCAATACACTGTACATGCTGGGAACAGACGCGAGTGCTATTTGCACTGTGTATGACAATGGGAGCGCAATAGTGACTCTTCTTACCAGAAAACAACTCTTGCTCATAGGACCAGAAACTGCATGGGATTCAACTCCATTTAGGACTGGGGAACAAACGTGAGCTCGCCTTACAAGAAACATACTCTGCTTTTGAGAAAAGAGCACTCATCTTCTCTACTCTGTTTCCTATAGGGCTAGAACAGTAAGCTTGCTCAGAACATAAGAACTGTGCTTCCTACACACACGGGCCATATCTAGTTCAACTTTGCTTAGGAAACTGACAAGAACAGTAGCTCCTCTTCAGTTCAATACACTGTACTTGCTGGGAACAGATGCAAGTGCTATTTGTACTGTGTATGGCAATGGGAGCGCAGTAGTGACTCTTCTTACCAGAAAACAACTCTTGCTCATACGACCAAAAACTACATGTTTACTCAACTCCATTTAAGACTGGGAAACAAACGCAAGCCCACATTACAAGAAAAACACTCTGCTTTTGACAAAAGAGCAAACTTCTACTCTACTGTTTTTCCTATGGGGTCCAAACAGTGAGCTTTCTCAGAAAAAAAGAACTGTGCTTCCTACACACACGGCCATATCTAGTTCAATTCTGCTTAGGAACCTGACAAAAACAGTAGATCCTCTTCAGTCCAATACACTGTACATGCTGGGAACAGACGCCAGTGCTATTTGCCCTGTGTATGACAATGGGAGCGCAATAGCAACTCTTCTTACCAGAAAACAACTCTTGCTCGTAGGACCAGAAACTGCATTTGATTCAACTCCATTTAGGACTGGGAAACAAACGCGAGCTCGCCGTACAAGAAAAACTCTGCTTTTGAGAAAAGACCACTCTTCTACTCTTCTGTGTTTCCTATGGGGTCCGAACAGTGAGCTTGCTCAGAACAAAAGAACTGAGCTTCCTACACACACGGGCCATATCTACTTTAACTCTGCTTAGGAAACTTATAAGAACAGTAGATTCTCTTCAGTCCAGTACACTGTACTTGCTGGGAACAGACGCGAGTGCTATTTGCACTGTGTATGGCAATGGGAGCGCAATAGTGACTTTCCTTACCTGAAAACAACTCTTGCTCATACGACCAGAAACTGCATGTGGTTCAACTCCATTTAGGACTGGGAAACAAATGCTAGCTCGCCTTACAAGAAACACACTCTGGTTTTGAGAAAAGAACAGTCTTCTACTCTACTGTGTTTCCTTTAGGGCCAGAACAGTCAGGTTGCTCAGAACAAAAGAACAGTGCTTCCTACACACTGGGGCCATATCTAGTTCAACTCTGTTTAGGAAACTGACAAGAACAGTAGCTCCTCTTCAGTCCAATACACTGTATATGCTGGGAACAGACGCCAGTGCTATTTGCCTTGTTCATGTCAATGGGAGCACAATAGTGACTCTTCTTCCCCAAAAACAACTCTTGCTCTTATGACCAAAAACTACATGTTAATCAACTCCATTTAAGACTGGGAAACAAACGCAAGTTCACCTTACAAGAAACACACTCTGCTTTTTACAAAAGAGCACTCTTCTACTCTACTGTGTTTCCTATGGGGTGCAAAGAGAGAGCTTGCTCAGAAAAAAAGAACTGTGCTTCCTACACACACTGCCATATCTAGTTCAATTCTGCTTAGGAACCTGACAAAAACAGTAGATCCTCTTCAGTCCAATACACTGTACATGCTGGGAACAGACGCCAGTGCTATTTGCCCTGTGTATGACAATGGGAGTGCAATAGTGACTCTTCTTACCAGAAAACAACTCTTGCTCGTAGGACCAGAAACTGCATGTGATTCAACTCCATTTAGGACTGGGAAACAAACGCGAGCTCGCCGTACAAGAAACACACACTGCTTTTGAGAAAAGACCACTCTTCTACTCTTCTATGTTTCCTCTGGGGTCCGAACAGTGAGCTTGCTCAGAACAAAAGAACTGTGCTTCCTACACACACGGGCCATATCTAGTTTAACTCTGCTTAGGAAACTGACAAGAACAGTAGATTCTCTTCAGTCCAGTACACTGTACTTGCTGGGAACAGATGCGAGTGCTATTTGCACTGTGTATGGCAATGGGAGCGCAATAGTGACTTTCCTTACCAGAAAACAACTCTTGCTCATAGGACCAGAAACTGCATGTGGTTCAACTCCATTTAGGATTGGGAAACAGACGCTAGCTCACCTTTCAAGAAACACACTCTGCTTTTGAGAAAAGAGCAGTCTTCTACTCTACTGTGTTTCCTTTAGGGCCAGAACAGTCAGGTTGCTCAGAACAAAAGAACTGTGCTTCCTACACACTGGGGCCATATCTAGTTCAACTCTGTTTAGGAAACTGACAAGAACAGTAGCTCCTCTTCAGTCCAATACACTGTATATGCTGGGAACAGACGCCAGTGCTATTTGCCTTGTTCATGTCAATGGGAGCACAATAGTGACTCTTCTTCCCCAAAAACAACTCTTGCTCTTATGACCAAAAACTACATGTTAATCAACTCCATTTAAGACTGGGAAACAAACGCAAGTTCACCTTACAAGAAACACACTCTGCTTTTTACAAAAGAGCACTCTTCTACTCTACTGTGTTTCCTATGGGGTGCAAAGAGAGAGCTTGCTCAGAAAAAAAGAACTGTGCTTCCTACACACACTGCCATATCTAGTTCAATTCTCTTAGGAACCTGACAAAAACAGTAGATCCTCTTCAGTCCAATACACTGTACATGCTGGGAACAGACGCCAGTGCTATTTGCCCTGTGTATGACAATGGGAGCGCAATAGTGACTCTTCTTACCAGAAAACAACTCTTGCTCGTAGGACCAGAAACTGCATGTGATTCAACTCCATTTAGGACTGGGAAACAAACGCGAGCTCGCCGAACAAGAAACACACACTGCTTTTGAGAAAAGACCACTCTTCTACTCTTCTATGTTTCCTCTGGGGTCCGAACAGTGAGCTTGCTCAGAACAAAAGAACTGTGCTTCCTACACACACGGGCCATATCTAGTTTAACTCTGCTTAGGAAACTGACAAGAACAGTAGATTCTCTTCAGTCCAGTACACTGTACTTGCTGGGAACAGATGCGAGTGCTATTTGCACTGTGTATGGCAATGGGAGCGCAATAGTGACTTTCCTTACCAGAAAACAACTCTTGCTCATAGGACCAGAAACTGCATGTGGTTCAACTCCATTTAGGATTGGGAAACAGACGCTAGCTCACCTTTCAAGAAACACACTCTGCTTTTGAGAAAAGAGCAGTCTTCTACTCTACTGTGTTTCCTTTAGGGCCAGAACAGTCAGGTTGCTCAGAACAAAAGAACTGTGCTTCCTACACACAGGGGCCATATCTAGTTCAACTCTGCTTAGGAAACTGACAAGAACAGTAGCTCCTCTTCAGTCCAATACACTGTATATGCTGGGAACAGACGCTAGTGCTATTTGCCCTGTGCATGTCAAAGGGAGCACAATAGTGACTCTTCTTCCCCGAAAACAACTCTTGCTCGAGGGCCGGAAACTGCATGTGATTCAACTCCATTTAAGACTGGGAAACAAACGCTAGCTCGCCTTACAAGAAACACACTCTGCTTTTTGAGAAACGAGCACTCTTCTACTCTACTGTGTTTCCTATGGGGTCCGAACAGTGAGCTTGCTCAGAACAAAAGAACTGTGCTTCCTACACACACGGCCAAATTTAGTTCAATTCTGCTTAGGAACCTGACAAGAACAGTAGATCTTCCTCAGTCCAATACACTGTACATGCTGGGAACAGACGCCAGTGCTATTTGCCCTGTGTATGACAATGGGAGCGCAATAATGACTCTTCTTACCAGAAAACAACTCTTGCTTGTAGGACCAGAAACTGCATGTGATTCAACTCCGTTTAGGACTGGGAAACAAACGCGAGCTCGCTGTACAAGAAACACACTCTGCTTTTGAGAAAAGAGCACTCTTCTACTCTTCTGTGTTTTCTACGGGGTCCGAACAGTGAGCTTGCTCAGAACAAAAGAACTGTGCTTCCTACACACACGGGCCATATCAAGTTCATCTCTGCTTAGGAAACTGAGAAGAACAGTAGATCCTCTTCAGTCCAGTACACTGTACTTTCTGGGAACAGACGCAATTCCTATTTGCATTGTGTTTGGCAATGGGAGCACAACAGTGACTTTTTTTTACCAGAAAACAACTCTTGCTCATAGGACCAGAAACTGAATGTGACTCAACTCCATTTAGGACTCGGAAACAAACGCTAGCTCGCCTTACAAGAAACACACTCTGTTTTTGAGAAAAGATCACTCTTCTCCTCTACTGTGTTTCCTATAGGGCCAGAACAATGAGCTTGCTTAGAAAAAAAGAACTGTGCCTCCTACACACACGGGCCATATCTAGTTCAACTCTGCATAGGAAACTGACAAGAACAGTAACTTCTATTCAGTACAATACACTGTACTTGCTGGGAACAGACCCGAGGGCTCTTTGCACTGTCTATGGCAATGAGAGCACAATAGTGACTCTTTTTTACCAGAAAACAACTCTTGCTCGTAGGACCAGAAACTGCATGTGATTCAACTCCATTTAGGACTGGGAAACAAACACTAGCTCGCCTTACAAGAAACATACTCTGCTTTAGAGAAAAGAGTACTCTTCTACTCTACTGTGTTTCCTATAGGGCCAGAACAGTGAGCTTGCTCAGAGCAAAAGAACTGTGCTTCCCTCACGGGACATAACTAGTTCAACTCTGCTTAGGAAACTGACAAGAACAGTAGCTCCTCTTCATTCTGATACACTGTACTTGGTGGGTACAGACACGAGTGCTATTTTCACTGTGTATGGCAATGAGAGCGCAATAGTGACTTTCCTTACTAGAAAACAACTCTTGCTCGTAGGACCAGAAACTGCATGTGATTCAACTCCATTTAGGACTGGGAAACAAATTCTAGCTCGCCTTACATGAAACACACTCTGCTTTTGAGAAAAGAGCACTCTTCTACTCTACTGTGTTTCCTATGGGGTCCGAACAGTGAGCTTGCTCAGAACAAAAGAACTGTGCTTCCTACACACACGGCCATATCTAGTTCAAGTCTGCTTAGGAACCTGACAAGAACAGTAGATCCTCTTCAGTCCAATACACTGTACTTGCTGGGAACAGACGCCAGTGCCATTTGTCCTGTGTATGGCATGGCAGCGCAATAGTGACTCTTCTTACCAGAAAACAACTCTTGCTCGTAGTACCAGAAACTGCATGGGATTCAACTCCATTTAGGACTGGGAAACAAACGCAAGCTGGCCTTACCAGAAACACACTCTGCTTTAGAGAAAAGAGCACTCTTCTACCCTACTGTGTTTCCTATAGAGCCAGAACAGTGAGCTTGCTCAGAACATAAGAACTGTGCTTCCTACAAACACGGGTCATATCTACTTCAACTCTGCTTAGGAAACTGACAAGAACAGTATCTCCTCTTCAATCCAATACACTGTACTTGCTGGGAACAGACACGAGTGCTATTTGCACTGTGTATGGCAATTGGAGCACAATAGTGACTCTTCTTACCAGAAAACAACTCTTGCTTGTAGGAAAAAAAACTGCATGTGATTCAACTGCATTTAGGACTGGGAAACAAACTCTATCTTGCCTTACAAGAAACACACTCTACCTTTGAGAAAAGAGCACTCTTCTACTCTACTGTGTTTTCTAGGGGGCCTGAACAGTGAGCTTGCTCAGAACAAAAGAACTGTGCTTCCTACACACACGGCCATATCTAGTTCAATTCTGCTTAGGAACCTGACAAGAACAGTAGATCCTCTACATTCCAATACACTGTACTTGCTGGGAACAGACGCCAGTGCTATTTGTCCTGTGTACGGGATTGGCAGCGCAATAGTGACTCTTCTTACCATAAAACAACTCTTGCTCGTAGGACCAGAAACCGCATGTGATTCAACTCCATTTAGGACTGGGAAATAAACTCTAGCTCGCCTTAAAAGAAACACACTCTGCTTTTGAGAAAAGAGCACTCTTCTACTCTACTGTTTTTCCTATAGGGCCAGAACAGTGAGCTTGCTCAGACAAAAGAACTGTGCTTCCCACGCACGGGCCATATCTAGTTCAACTCTGCCTAGGAAACTGACAAGAACAGTAGCTCCTCTTCAGTCCTATACACTGTACTTGCTGGGAACAGACGCGAGTGCTATTTGCACTGTGTATGGCAATGGGAGCACAAAAGTGACTTTCCTTACCAGAAAACAACTCTTGATCGTAGGACAGAAATTGCATGTGATTCAACTCCATTTAAGACTGGGAAACAAACGCTTGCTTGCCTTACAAGAAACACACTCTACTTTTGAGAAAAGAGCACTCTTCTACACTACTGTGTTTCCTATGGGGTCCAAACAGTGAGCTTGCTCTGAACAAAAGAACTGTGCTTCCTACACACACTGATCATATCTAGTTCAACTCTGCTTAGGAAACTGACAAGAACAGTAGCTCCTCTTCAGTCCAATACACTGTACTTGCTGGGAACAGACACGAGTGCTATTTGCACTGTGTATGGCAATTGGAGCACAATTGTGACTCTTCTTACCAGAAAACTACTCTTGCTCGTAGGACCAAAAACTGCCTGTGACTCAACTCCATTTAGGACTGTGAAACAAACGCGAGCTCGCCTTACAAGAAACACACTCTGCTTTAGAGAAAAGAGCACTCTTCTACTCTACTGTGTTTCATATGGGGTCCAAACAGTGAGGTTGCTCAGAACAAAAGAACTGTGCTTCCTACACACAGGGGCCATATCTAGTTCAATTCTGCTTAGGAACCTGACAAGAACAGCAGATCCTCTTCAGTCCAATACACTGTACTTGCTGTGAACAGAGGCCAGTGCTATTTGTCCTGTGTATGGCAATGCCAGCACAATAGTGACTCTTCTTACGAGAAAACAACTCTAGCTCGTAGTACCAGAAACTGCATGTGATTCAACTCCATTTAGGACTGGGAAACAAAAGCTAGCTCGCCTTAAAAGAAACACACTCTGCTTTAGAGAAAAGAGCACTCTTCAACTCTACTGTGTTTCCTATAGTGTTAGAAGAGTGAGCTTGCTCAGAACTAAAGAACTGTGCTTCCTACACACAGGGGCCATATCTAGTTCAACTCTGCTTAGGAAACTGACAAGAACAGTAGCTCCTATTCATTCCAATACACTGTACTTGCTGGGAACAGACGCGAGTGCTATTTGCACTGAGTATGGCATTTGAAGCGCAATAGTGACACTTCTTACCAGAAAACAACTCTTGCACGTAGGACCAAAAACTGCCTGTGACTCAACTCCATTTAGGACTGGGAAACAAACGCGAGCTCGCCTTACAAGAAACACATTCTGCTTTAGAGAAAAGAGCACTCTTCTACTCTACTGTGTTTCCTATAGGGCCAGAACAGTGAGCTTGCTCAGAACAAAAGAACTGTGCTTCCTACACACACGGCCATATCTAGTTCAATTCTGCTTAGGAAACTGACAAGAACTGTAGTTCCTCTTCAGTCCAATACACTGTACTTGCTGCGAACAGATGCCAGTGCTATTTGTCCTGTGTATGGCAATGGCAGCACAATTGTGACTCCTCTTACCAGAAAACAACTCTTGCTCGTAGGACCAGAAACTGCATGATATTCAACTCCATTTAGGACTGCTAAACAAACGCTAGCTTGCCTTACTAGAAACACACTCTGCTTTAGAGAAAAGAGCACTCTTCTACTCTACTGTGTATCCTATGGGGTCCAAACAGTGAGCTTGCTCAGAACAAAAGAACTGTGCTTCCTACACACACTGATCATATCTAGTTCTACTCTGCTTAGGAAACTGACAAGAACAGTAGCTTCTCTTCAGTCCAATACACTGTACATGCTGGGAACAGACGCCAGTGTTATTTGCCCTGTGTATGAAAATGGGAGCGCAATAGTGACTCTTCTCACCAGAAAACAACTCTTGCTCGTAGGACCAGAAACTGCATGGGATTCAACTCCTTTTATGACTGGGAAACAAACGCTAGCTCGCCTTACAAGAAACACACTCTGCTTTTGAGAAAAGAGCACTCTTCTACTCTACTGTGTTTACTATGGGTTTGAACAGTGAGCTTGCTCAGAACAAAAGAACTGTGATTCCTACACACACGGCCATATCCTGTTCACTTCTACTTAGAAAACTGACAAGAACAGTAGCTCCTCTTCAGTCCAATACACTGTACATGCTGGGAACAGACGCCAGTGCTATTTGCCCTGTGTATGACAATAGGAGCGCAATAGTGACTCTTCTTACCAGAAAAAAATTCCTGATCGTAGGACCAGAAACTGCATGTGATTCAACTCCATTTAGGACTGGGAAACAAACGCTAGCTCGCCTTACAAATAAAACACTCTCCTTTTGAGAAAAGAGCACTCTTCAACTCTACTGTGTTTCCTATGGGGTCCAAACAGTGAGCATGCTCAGAACAAACGAACTGTGCTTCCTACACACACGGCCATATCTAGTTCAACTCTGCTTAGGAAACTGACAAGAACAGTAGCTCCTCTTCAGTCCAATACACTGTACTTGCTGGGAACAGACGCGAGTGCTATTTGCACTGTATATGGATATGGGAACACAATAGTGACTCTACTTACCAGAAAACAACTCTTGCTCGTAGGACCAGAAACTGCATGGGATTCAACTCCATTTCAGACTGGGAAACAAACACTAGCTCGCCTTACAAGAAACACACTCTGCTTTTGAGAAAAGAGCACTTTTCTACTCTACTGTGTTTCCTATGTTGTCCGAACAGTGAGCTTGCTCAGAACAAAAGAACTGTTCTTCCTACACACAGGGGCCATATCTAGTTCAACTCTGCTTAGGAAACAGACAAGAACAGTAGCTCCTCTTAAGTCCAATACACTGTACTTGCTGGGAACACACGCCAGTGCTATTTGCACTGTGTATGGTAATGGGAGCACAATAGTGACTCTTCTTACCAGAAACCAAATCTTGCACATAGGACCAGAAACTGCATGTGATTGAACTCCATTTATGACTGGGAAACAAATGCTAGCTCGCCTTACAGGAAACACACTCTGCTTTTGAGAAAAGAGCACTCTTCTACTCTATGGGTTTCCTATAGGGCCAGAACAGTGAGTATGCTCAGAACAAAAGAACTGTGCTTCCTACACACACGGCCATATCTAGTTCAATTCTGCTTAGGAAACTGACAAGAACAGTAGATCCTCTTGAGTTCCATACACTGTACTTGCTGGGAACAGACGCCAGTGCTATTTGCCCTGTGTATGACAATGGGAGCGCAATAGTGACTCTTCTTTGCAGAAAACAACTCTTGCTCGTAGTACCATAAACTGCATGGGATTCAACTCCATTTAGGACTGCGAAACAAACGCTAGCTCGCCTTACAAGAAACACACTCTGCTTTAGAGAAAAGAGCACTCTTCTACTCTACTGTGTATCCTATGGGGTCCAAACAGTGAGCTTGCTCAGAACAAAAGAACTGTGCTTCCTACACACGGATCATATCTAGTTCAACTCTGCTTAGGAAACTGACAAGAAGAGTAGCACCTATTCAGTCCAATACACTGTAATTGCTGGGAACAGACGCGAGTGCTATTTGCACTGTGTATGGCAATGGGAGCGTAATGTGACTTTTCTTACCAGAAAAAAACTCTTGTTCATAGGACCAAAAACTGCATGTGATTCAACTCCATTTAGGACTAGGAAACAAACACTAGCTCGCCTTACAAGAAACACACTCTGCTTTTGAGAAAAGAGTACTATTCTTCTCTACTGTGTTTCCTATAGTGCCAGAACAGTGATCTTGCTCAGAACATAAGAACTGTGCTTCCTACACACACGGGCCATATCTAGTTCAACTCTGCTTAGGAAACTGACAAGAACAGTAGCTCCTCTTCAGTCCAATACACTGTATATGCTGGGAACAGACGCCAGTGTTATTTGCCCTGTGTATGACAATTGGAGCACAATAGTGACTATTCTTACCAGAAAACAACTCTTGCTCGTAGGACCAGAAACTGCATGGGATTCAACTCCATTTCAGACTGGGAAACAAACGCTAGCTCGCCTTACAAGAAACACACTCTGCTTTGGAGAAAAGAGCACTCTTCTACTCTACTGTGTTTCTATTGGGGTCTGAACAGTGAGCTTGCTCAGAACAAAAGAACTGTGCTTCCTACACACACGGGCCATATCTAGTTCAACTCTGCTTAGGAAACTGACAAGAACAGTAGCTCCTCTTCAGTCCAATACACTGTACTTGCTGGGAACAGACACGAGTGCTATTTGCACTGTGTATGGCAATTGGAGCACAATAGTGACTCTTCTTACCAGAAAACAACTCTTGCTTGTAGGAAAAAAAACTGCATGTGATTCAACTCCATTTAGGACTGGGAAACAAACTCTATCTTGCCTTACAAGAAACACACTCTACTTTTGAGAAAAGAGCACTCTTCTACTCTACTATGTTTCCTAAAGGACCAGAACAGTGAGCTTGCTCAGAACAAAAGAACTGTGCTTCCTACACACACGGCCATATTTAGTTCAGTTCTGCTTAGGAACCTGACAAGAACAGTAGATCCTCTTCATTCCAATACACTGTACTTGCTGGGAACAGACGCCAGTGCTATTTGTCCTGTGTACGGAATTGGCACCACAATAGTGACTATTCTTACCATAAAACAACTCTTGCTCGTAGGACCAGAAACCGCATGTGATTCAACTCCATTTAGGACTGGGAAATAAACGCTAGCTCGCCTTACAAGAAACACACTCTGCTTTTGAGAAAAGAGCACTCCTCTACTCTACTGTTTTTTCTATAGGGCCAGAACAGTGAGCTTGCTCAGAACAAAAGAACTGTGCTTCCCACGCACGGGCCATATCTAGTTCAACTCTGCCTAGGAAACTGACAAGAACAGTAGCTCCTCTTCAGTCCGATACACTGTAATTGCTGGGAACAGACGCAAGTGCTATTTGCACTGTGTATGGCAATGGGAGCACAAAAGTGACTTTCCTTACCAGAAAACAACTCTTGATCGTAGGACAGAAACTGCATGTGATTCAACTCCATTTAAGACTGGGAAACACACGCTAGCTTGCCTTACAAGAAACACACTCTACTTTTGAGAAAAGAGCACTCTTCTACACTACTGTGTTTCCTATGGGGTCCAAACAGTGAGCTTGCTCTGAACAAAAGAACTGTGCTTCCTACACACACTGATCATATCTAGTTCAACTCTGCTTAGGAAACTGACAAGAACAGTAGCTCCTCTTCAGTCCAATACACTGTACTTGCTGGGAACAGACACGAGTGCTATTTGCACTGTGTAAGGCAATTGGAGCACAATTGTGACTCTTCTTACCAGAAAACAACTCTTGCTCGTAGGTCCAAAAACTGCCTGTGACTCAACTCCATTTAGGACTGGGAAACAAACGCGAGCTTGCCTTACAAGAAACACACTCTGCTTTAGAGAAAAGAGCACTCTTCTACTCTACTGTGTTTCATATGGGGTCCGAACAGTGAGGTTGCTCAGAACAAAAGAACTGTCTTCCTACACACACGGCCATATCTAGTTCAATTCTGCTTAGGAACCTGACAAGAACAGCAGATCCTCTTCAGTCCAATACACTGTATTTGCTGTGAACAGAGGCCTGTGCTATTTGTCCTGTGTATGGCAATGCCAGCACAATAGTGACTCTTCTTACGAGAAAACAACTCTTGCTCATAGTACCAGAAACTGCATGGGATTCAACTCCATTTAGGACTGCGAAACAAACGCTAGCTCGCCTTACAAGAAACACACTCTGCTTTAGAAAAAGAGCACTCTTCTACTCTACTGTGTATCCTTTGGGGTCCAAACAGTGAGCTTGCTCAGAACAAAAGAACTGTGCTTCCTACACACACGGGCCATATCTAGTTCAAATCTGCTTAGGAAACTGAGAAGAACAGTAGCTCCTCTTCAGTCCGATACACTGTACTTGCTGGGAACAGACACGAGTGCTATTTGCACTTTTTTTGTCAATGGGAGCACAATAGTGACTTTCCTTACCAGAAAACAACTCTTGCTCGTAGGACCAGAAACTGCATGTGATTCAACTCCATTTAGGATTGGGAAACAAACGCTAGCTCGCCTTACAAGAAACACACTCTGCTTTAGAAAAAGAGCACTCTTCTACTCTACTGTGTTTCCTATGGGGTCCGATAAGTGAGCTTGCTCAGAACAAAAGAACTGTGCTTCCTACACACACGGCCATATCTAGTTCAATTCTGCTTAGGAACCTGACAAGAACAGTAGATCCTCTTCAGTCCAATACACTGTACTTGCTGGCAACAGACGCGAGTGCTATTTGTCCTGTGTATGGCAATGGCAGCGCAATAGTGACTCTTCTTTCCATAAAACAACTCTTGCTCGTAGGACCAGAAACTGCATGTGATTCAACTCCATTTAGGACTGGGAAACAAATGCTAGCTCGCCTTACAAGAAACACACTCTGCTTTGGAGAAAAGAGCACTCTTCTACTCTACTGTGTTTCTTATGGGTTCGAACAGTGAGCTTGCTCAGTACAAAAGAACTGTGCTTCCTACACACATGGCCATATCTAGTTCAATTCTGCTTAGGATACTGAAAAGAACTGTAGCTCCTCTTCAGTCGAATGCACTGTACATGCTGGGAACAGACGCCAGTGTTATTTGCCCTGTGTATGAAAATGGGAGCGCAGTAGTGACTCTTCTCACCAGAAAACAACTCTAGCTCATAGGACCAGAAACTGCATGTGATTCAACTCCTTTTATGACTGGGAAACAAACGCTAGATCGCCTTACAAGAAACACACTCTGCTTTTGAGAAAACAGCACTCTTCTACTCTAAGGTGTTTACTATAGGTTCGAACAGTGAGCTTGCTCAGAACCAAAGAACTGTGATTCTTACACACACGGCCATATCCTGTTCACTTCTACTTAGAAAACTGACAAGAACAGTAGCTCCTCTTCAGTCCAATACACTGTACATGCTGGGAACAGACGCCAGTGCTATTTGCCCTGTGTATGTCAATGGGAGCACAATAGTGACTCTTCTTACCAGAAAAAAATTCTTGCTCGTAGGACCAGAAACTGCATGTGATTCAACTCCATTTAGGACTGGGAAACAAACGCTAGCTTGCCTTAAAATTTATAACACTCTGCTTTTGAGAAAAGAGCACTCTTCTACTCTACTGTGTTTCCTATGGGGTCGAAACAGTGAGCTTGCTCAGAACAAACAAACTGTGCTTCCTACACACAGGGCCATATCTAGTTCAACTCTGCTTCGGAAACTGACAAGAACAGTAGCTCCTCTTCAGTCCAATACACTGTACTTGCTGGGAACAGACGCAAGTGCTATTTGCACTGTATATGGCAATGGGAGCGCAATAGTGACTCTTCTTACCAGAAAACAACTCTTGCTCGTAGGACCAGAAACTGCATG
>NW_026737848.1:0-31000 GCF_949786415.1 Peromyscus eremicus
CCAATACACTGTACTTGCTGGGAACAGATGCGAGTGCTATTTGCACTGTGTATGGAAAAGGGAGCTCAATAGTGACTTTCCTTACCAGAAAACAAATCTTGCACATAGGACCAAAAACTGCATGTGATTCAACTCCATTTTGGACTGGGAAACAAACGCTAGCTCGCCTTTCAAGAAACACACTCTGCTTTTGAGAAAAGAGCACTCTTCTACTCTACTGTGTTTCCTATAGGGCCAGAACAGAGTTTTTGCTCAGAACAAAAGAACTGTGCGTCCTACACACACGGGCCATATCTAGTTCAACTCTGCTTAGGAAACTGACAAGAACGGTAGCTCCTCTTCAGTCCAATACACTGTACTAGCAGGGAACAGACGCGAGTCCTATTTGTACTGTGTATGGCAATAGGAGCGCAATAGTGACTCTTCTTATAAGAAAACACCTCTTGCTCATAGGACCAGAAACTGCATGGGATTCAACTCCATTTCTGACTGGGAAACAAACACTAGCTCGCCTTACAAGAAACACACTCTGCTTTTGAGAAAAGAGCACTCTTCTACTCTTCTGTGTTTCCTATGTGGTCCGAACAGTGAGCTTGCTCAGAATAAAAGAACTGTGCTTCCTACACACAGGGGCCATATCTAGTTCAACTCTGCTTAGGAAACTGACAAGAACAGTAGCTCTGCTTCAGTCCAATACACTGTACTTGCTGGGAACAGATGCGAGTGCTATTTACACTGTGTATGGAAATGGGAGCACAATAGTGACTTTCCTTACCAGAAAACAAATCTTGCTCATAGGACCAAAAACTGCATGTGATTCAACTCCATTTAGAACTGGGAAACAAACGCTAGCTCGCCTTTCAAGAAACACACTCTGCTTTTGAGAAAAGAGCACTCTTCTACTCTACTGTGTTTCCTATAGGGCCAGAACAGTGAGTTTGCTCAGAACAAAAGAACTGTGCTTCCAACAAATACGGCCATATCTAGTTCAATTCTGCTTAGGAAACTGACAAGAACATTAGATCCTCTTCAGTCCAATACACTGTACATGCTGGGAACAGACGCCAGTGCTATTTGCCCTGTGTATGACAATGGGAGCACAATAGTGACTCTTCTTACCAGAAACCAACTCTTGCTGGTAGGACCAGAAACTGCATGTGATTCAACTCCATTTAGGACTGGGAAACAAACGCTAGCTCGCCTTACAAGAAACACACTCTTCTTTTGAGAAAAGAGCACTCTTCTGCTCTCCTGTGTTTCCTCTGGGGTTCGAACAGTGAGCTTGCTCAGAACAAAAGAACTGTGCTTCCTACACACACGGGCCATATCTAGTTCAACTCTCCTTAGGAAACTGACAAGAACAGTAGCTCCTCTTTAGTCCAATACACTGTACTTGTTGGGAACAGACGCGAGTGCTATTTGTACTGTGTATGGCAATGGGAGCGCAATAATGACTCTTCTTACCAGAAAACAACTCTTGTTCGTAGGACCAAATACTGCATTTGATTCACCTCCATTGAGTACTGGGAAACAAATGCTAGCTAGCCTTACAAGAAAAACTCTCTGCTTTTGAGAAAAGAGCACTCTTCTACTCTACTGTGTTTCCTATAGGGCCAGAACAGTGAGCTTGCTCAGAACAAAAGAACTGTGATTCCTACACACACGGGCCATATCTAGTTCAATTCTGGTTAGGAAACTGAAAAGAACAGTAGCCTCTCTTACGTTCCAATACACTGTAATTGCTGGGAACAGACGCGAGTGCTATTTGCACTGTGTAAGGCAAATGGAACGCAAAATGGACTTTTCTTACCAGAAAACAACTCTTGCTCGTAGGACCAGAAACTGCATGTGTATTTCAACTCCACTTAGGAGTGGGAAACAAACGCTAGCTCACCTTTCAAGAAACACACTCTGCTTTTGAAAAAAGAGCACTTTTCTACTCTACTGTATTTACTATAGCGCCAGAACAGTGAGCTTGCTCAGAACAAAAGTACTGTGCTTCCTACACACACGGGCCATATCTAGTTCAACTCTGCTTAGGAAACTGACGAGAACAGTAGCTCCTCTTCAGTCCAATACACTGTATTGCTGGGAACAGACACGAGTGCTATTTAAACTGTGTACAGCAATGGGAGCACAGTAGTGACTCTTCTTACCAGAAAACATCTCTTGCTCGTAGGACCAGAAATTGCATGTGATTCAACTCCATTTAGGACTGGGAACCAAACACTAGCTCTCCTTACAAGAAACACAATCTGCTTTTGAGAAAAGAGCACTCTTTTACTCTACTGTGTTTCCTGTAGGGCCAAAACAGAGAGCTTGCTCAGAACAAAAAAAATGTGCTTCCTACACACACGGGTCATATCTAGTTCAACTCTGCTTAGGAACCTGACAAGAACAGTAGATCCTCTTCAGTCCAATACACTGTACATGATGGGAACAGACACCAGTGCTATTTGCCCTGTGTATGACAATGGGAGCGCAATAGTGACTCTTCTTACCAGAAAACATCTCTTGGTCGTAGGACCAGAAACTGCATGTGATTCAACTCCATTTAGGACTGGTAAACAAACGCTAGCTGACCTAACAAGAAACACACTCTGCTTTTGAGAAAAGAGCACTCTTCTACTCTACTGTGTTTCCTATAGTGCCAGAACAGTGAGCTTGCGCAGAACAAAAGAACTGTGCTTCCTATACACACGGGCCATATCTAGTTCAACTCTGCTTAGGAAACTGACAAGAACAGTAGCTCCTCTTCAGTCCAATACACTGTATTTGCTGGCAACAGACGCGAGTGCTATTTGCACTGTGTACAGCAATGGGAGCACAACAGTGACTCTTCTTACCAGAAAACAACTCTTGATCATAGGACCAGAAACTGCATGGGATTCAACTCCATTTAGGACTGGGAAACAAACGCAAACTCGCCTTACAAGAAACACACTCTGCTTTTGAGAAAAGAGCACTCTTCTTCTCTACTGTGTTTCCTATGGGGTCCGAACAGAGAGCTTGCTCAGAACAAAAGAACTGTGCTTCCTACATCCGGGCCATATCTAGTTCAACTCTGCTTCGGAAACTGAAAAGAGAAGTAGCTCCTCTTCAGTCCAATACACTGTACTTGCTGGGAACAGATGCGAGTGCTATTTGCACTGTGTATGGCAATGGGAGCGCACTAGTGTCTTTCCTTACTTGAAAGCAACTCTTGCGTGTAAGACCAAAAACTGCATGTGATTCAAGTCCATTTAGGACTGGAAAACAAATGCTAGCTCGCCTTACAAGAAACAAAATCTGCTTTTGAGGAAAGAGCACTATTCTACTCTACTGTGTTTCCTATGGTGTCCGAACAGTGAGCTTGCTCAGAACAAAAGAACTGTGCTTCCTACACACACGGGCCATATCTAGTTCAACTCTGCTTAGGAAACTGACAAGAACAGTAGCTCCTCTTCAGTCCAATACACTGTACTTGCTGGGAACAGACGCCAGTGCTATTTGCACAGTGAATGACAATGGGACCGCAATAGTGACTCTTCTTACCAGAAAACAACTCTTGCTAGTAGGACCAGAAACTGCATGTGATTCAACTCCATTTAGGACTAGGAAACAAACGCTAGCTCGCCTTACAAAAACACACTCTGCTTTTGAGAAAAGAGCACTCTTCCACTCTACTGTGTTTTCTATAGGACCAGAACAGTGAGCTTGCTCAGAACAAAAGAACCGTGCTTCCTACACACACCGGCCATATCTAGGTCAACTCTGCTTAGGAAACTGACAAGAAGAGTAGATCCTCTTCAGTCCAATACACTGTACTTGCTGGGAACAGACGCGAGTGCTATTTGCACTGTGTATGGCAAAGGGAGCGCAATAGTGACTCTTCTTACCAGAAAACAACTCTTGCTCGTAGGACGAAAAACTGCATTTGATTCAACTCCATTTAGGACTGGGAAACAAACCCAAGCTCGCCTTACAAGAAACACACTCTGCTTTTGAGAAAAGAGCACTCTTCTACTCTACTGTGTTTCCTATGTGGTCCGAACAGTGAGCTTGCTGAGAACAAAAGAACTGTGCTTCCTACACACACGGGCCATATCTAGTTCAACTCTGCTTAGGAAACTCAGAAGAACAGTAGCTCCTCTTCAGTCCAATGCACTGTACTTGCTGGGAACAGACGCGAGGGCTATTTGCACTGTGTATGGCAAAGGGAGCGCAATAGTGACTCTTCTTACCAGAAAAAAACTCTTGCTCTTAGGACCAGAAATTGCATGTGATTCAGCTCCATTTAGGACTGGGAAACAAACGCTAGCTCGCCTTACAAGAAACACACTCTGCTTTTTAGAAAAGAGCACTCTTCTACTCTACTGTGTTTCCTATAGGGCCAGAACCGTGAGCTTGCTCAGAACAAAAGAACTGTGCTTTCTACACACACGGGCGATATCTAGTTCAACTCTGCTTTGGAAACTGACGAGAACAGTAGCTCCTCTTCATTCCAGTACACTGTACTTGCTGGGAACAGACACCAGTGCGATTTGCACTGTGTATGGCAATGGGAGCGCAATAGTGACTCTTCTTACCAGAAAACAACTCTTGCTCGTAGGACCAGAAACTCCATGTGATTCAACTCCATTTAGGACTGGGAAACAAACACTAGCTCGCCTTACAAGAAACACATTCTGCTTTTGAGAAAAGAGCACTCTTCTACTCTACTGTGTTTCCTGTAGTGCCAGAACAGTGAGCTTGCTCAGAACAAAAGAACTGTGCTTCCTACACACGGGCCACATCTAGTTCAACTCTGCTTAGGAAACTGACAAGAACAGTAGCTCCTCTTCAGTCCAATACACTGTACTTGCTCGGAACAGACGCCAGGGCTATTTGCACTGTGTATGGCAAAGGGAGCGCAATAGTGACTCTTCTAACCAGAAAACAACTCTTGCTCGTAGGACCAGAAACTGCATGTGTATTTGAACTCCATTTAGGACTGGGAAAAAAACGCTAGCTCGCTTTACAAGAAACACACTATGCTTTTCAGAAAAGAGCACTATTCTACTCTACTGTGTTTCCTATATGGTTTGAAGAGTGAGCTTGCTCAGAACAAAAGAACTGTGCTTCCTACACACACGGGCCATATCTAGTTCAACTCTGCTTAGGAAACTGACGAGAACAGTAGCTCCTCTTCAGTCCAATACACTGTATTGCTGGGAACAGACGCGAGTGCTATTTAAACTGTGTACAGCAATGGGAGCACAGTAGTGACTCTTCTTACCAGAAAACATCTCTTGCTCGTAGGACCAGAAACTGCATGTGATTCAACTCCATTTAGGACTGGGAACCAAACACTAGCTCTCCTTACAAGAAACACACTCTGCTTTTGAGAAAAGAGCACTCTTTTACTCTACTGTGTTTCCTGTAGGGCCAAAACAGAGAGCTTGCTCAGAACAAAAGAACTGTGCTTCCTACACACACGGGCCATATCTAGTTCAACTCTCCTTAGGAAACTGACAAGAACAGTAGCTCCTCTTTAGTCCAATACACTGTACTTGTTGGGAACAGACGCGAGTGCTATTTGTACTGTGTATGGCAATGGGAGCGCAATAATGACTCTTCTTACCAGAAAACAACTCTTGTTCGTAGGACCAAATACTGCATTTGATTCACCTCCATTGAGTACTGGGAAACAAATGCTAGCTAGCCTTACAAGAAAAACTCTCTGCTTTTGAGAAAAGAGCACTCTTCTACTCTACTGTGTTTCCTATAGGGCCAGAACAGTGAGCTTGCTCAGAACAAAAGAACTGTGATTCCTACACACACGGGCCATATCTAGTTCAATTCTGGTTAGGAAACTGAAAAGAACAGTAGCCTCTCTTACATTCCAATACACTGTAATTGCTGGGAACAGACGCGAGTGCTATTTGCACTGTGTATGGCAAATGGAACGCAAAATGGACTTTTCTTACCAGAAAACAACTCTTGCTCGTAGGACCAGAAACTGCATGTGTATTTCAACTCCACTTAGGAGTGGGAAACAAACGCTAGCTCACCTTTCAAGAAACACACTCTGCTTTTGAAAAAAGAGCACTTTTCTACTCTACTGTATTTACTATAGCGCCAGAACAGTGAGCTTGCTCAGAACAAAAGTACTGTGCTTCCTACACACACGGGCCATATCTAGTTCAACTCTGCTTAGGAAACTGACGAGAACAGTAGCTCCTCTTCAGTCCAATACACTGTATTGCTGGGAACAGACACGAGTGCTATTTAAACTGTGTACAGCAATGGGAGCACAGTAGTGACTCTTCTTACCAGAAAACATCTCTTGCTCGTAGGACCAGAAATTGCATGTGATTCAACTCCATTTAGGACTGGGAACCAAACACTAGCTCTCCTTACAAGAAACACAATCTGCTTTTGAGAAAAGAGCACTCTTTTACTCTACTGTGTTTCCTGTAGGGCCAAAACAGAGAGCTTGCTCAGAACAAAAAAAATGTGCTTCCTACACACACGGGTCATATCTAGTTCAACTCTGCTTAGGAACCTGACAAGAACAGTAGATCCTCTTCAGTCCAATACACTGTACATGATGGGAACAGACACCAGTGCTATTTGCCCTGTGTATGACAATGGGAGCGCAATAGTGACTCTTCTTACCAGAAAACATCTCTTGGTCGTAGGACCAGAAACTGCATGTGATTCAACTCCATTTAGGACTGGTAAACAAACGCTAGCTGACCTAACAAGAAACACACTCTGCTTTTGAGAAAAGAGCACTCTTCTACTCTACTGTGTTTCCTATAGTGCCAGAACAGTGAGCTTGCGCAGAACAAAAGAACTGTGCTTCCTATACACACGGGCCATATCTAGTTCAACTCTGCTTAGGAAACTGACAAGAACAGTAGCTCCTCTTCAGTCCAATACACTGTATTTGCTGGCAACAGACGCGACTGCTATTTGCACTGTGTACAGCAATGGGAGCACAACAGTGACTCTTCTTACCAGAAAACAACTCTTGATCATAGGACCAGAAACTGCATGGGATTCAACTCCATTTAGGACTGGGAAACAAACGCAAGCTCGCCTTACAAGAAACACACTCTGCTTTTGAGAAAAGAGCACTCTTCTTCTCTACTGTGTTTCCTATGGGGTCCGAACAGAGAGCTTGCTCAGAACAAAAGAACTGTGCTTCCTACATCCGGGCCATATCTAGTTCAACTCTGCTTCGGAAACTGAAAAGAGAAGTAGCTCCTCTTCAGTCCAATACACTGTACTTGCTGGGAACAGATGCGAGTGCTATTTGCACTGTGTATGGCAATGGGAGCGCACTAGTGTCTTTCCTTACTTGAAAGCAACTCTTGCGTGTAAGACCAAAAACTGCATGTGATTCAAGTCCATTTAGGACTGGAAAACAAATGCTAGCTCGCCTTACAAGAAACAAAATCTGCTTTTGAGGAAAGAGCACTATTCTACTCTACTGTGTTTCCTATGGTGTCCGAACAGTGAGCTTGCTCAGAACAAAAGAACTGTGCTTCCTACACACACGGGCCATATCTAGTTCAACTCTGCTTAGGAAACTGACAAGAACAGTAGCTCCTCTTCAGTCCAATACACTGTACTTGCTGGGAACAGACGCCAGTGCTATTTGCACAGTGAATGACAATGGGACCGCAATAGTGACTCTTCTTACCAGAAAACAACTCTTGCTAGTAGGACCAGAAACTGCATGTGATTCAACTCCATTTAGGACTAGGAAACAAACGCTAGCTCGCCTTACAAGAAACACACTCTGCTTTTGAGAAAAGAGCACTCTTCCACTCTACTGTGTTTTCTATAGGACCAGAACAGTGAGCTTGCTCAGAACAAAAGAACCGTGCTTCCTACACACACCGGCCATATCTAGGTCAACTCTGCTTAGGAAACTGACAAGAAGAGTAGATCCTCTTCAGTCCAATACACTGTACTTGCTGGGAACAGACGCGAGTGCTATTTGCACTGTGTATGGCAAAGGGAGCGCAATAGTGACTCTTCTTACCAGAAAACAACTCTTGCTCGTAGGACGAAAAACTGCATTTGATTCAACTCCATTTAGGACTGGGAAACAAACCCAAGCTCGCCTTACAAGAAACACACTCTGCTTTTGAGAAAAGAGCACTCTTCTACTCTACGGTGTTTCCTATGTGGTCCGAACAGTGAGCTTGCTGAGAACAAAAGAACTGTGCTTCCTACACACACGGGCCATATCTAGTTCAACTCTGCTTAGGAAACTCAGAAGAACAGTAGCTCCTCTTCAGTCCAATGCACTGTACTTGCTGGGAACAGACGCGAGGGCTATTTGCACTGTGTATGGCAAAGGGAGCGCAATAGTGACTCTTCTTACCAGAAAAAAACTCTTGCTCTTAGGACCAGAAATTGCATGTGATTCAGCTCCATTTAGGACTGGGAAACAAACGCTAGCTCGCCTTACAAGAAACACACTCTGCTTTTTAGAAAAGAGCACTCTTCTACTCTACTGTGTTTCCTATAGGGCCAGAACAGTGAGCTTGCTCAGAACAAAAGAACTGTGCTTTCTACACACACGGGCGATATCTAGTTCAACTCTGCTTTGGAAACTGACGAGAACAGTAGCTCCTCTTCATTCCAGTACACTGTACTTGCTGGGAACAGACACCAGTGCGATTTGCACTGTGTATGGCAATGGGAGCGCAATAGTGACTCTTCTTACCAGAAAACAACTCTTGCTCGTAGGACCAGAAACTCCATGTGATTCAACTCCATTTAGGACTGGGAAACAAACACTAGCTCGCCTTACAAGAAACACATTCTGCTTTTGAGAAAAGAGCACTCTTCTACTCTACTGTGTTTCCTGTAGTGCCAGAACAGTGAGCTTGCTCAGAACAAAAGAACTGTGCTTCCTACACACGGGCCACATCTAGTTCAACTCTGCTTAGGAAACTGACAAGAACAGTAGCTCCTCTTCAGTCCAATACACTGTACTTGCTCGGAACAGACGCCAGGGCTATTTGCACTGTGTATGGCAAAGGGAGCGCAATAGTGACTCTTCTAACCAGAAAACAACTCTTGCTCGTAGGACCAGAAACTGCATGTGTATTTGAACTCCATTTAGGACTGGGAAAAAAACGCTAGCTCGCTTTACAAGAAACACACTATGCTTTTCAGAAAAGAGCATTATTCTACTCTACTGTGTTTCCTATGTGGTTTGAAGAGTGAGCTTGCTCAGAACAAAAGAACTGTGCTTCCTACACACACGGGCCATATCTAGTTCAACTCTGCTTAGGAAACTGACGAGAACAGTAGCTCCTCTTCAGTCCAATACACTGTATTGCTGGGAACAGACGCGAGTGCTATTTAAACTGTGTACAGCAATGGGAGCACAGTAGTGACTCTTCTTACCAGAAAACATCTCTTGCTCGTAGGACCAGAAACTGCATGTGATTCAACTCCATTTAGGACTGGGAACCAAACACTAGCTCTCCTTACAAGAAACACACTCTGCTTTTGAGAAAAGAGCACTCTTTTACTCTACTGTGTTTCCTGTAGGGCCAAAACAGAGAGCTTGCTCAGAACAAAAAAAATGTGCTTCCTACACACACGGGTCATATCTAGTTCAACTCTGCTTAGGAACCTGACAAGAACAGTAGATCCTCTTCAGTCCAATACACTGTACATGATGGGAACAGACGCCAGTGCTATTTGCCCTGTGTATGAAAATGGGAGCGCAATAGTGACTCTTCTTACCAGAAAACATCTCTTGGTCGTAGGACCAGAAACTGCATGGGATTCAACTCCATTTAGGACTGGTAAACAAACGCTAGCTGACCTAACAAGAAACACACTCTGCTTTTGAGAAAAGAGCACTCTTCTACTCTACTGTGTTTCCTATAGTGCCAGAACAGTGAGCTTGAGCAGAACAAAAGAACTGTGCTTCCTATACACACGGGCCATATCTAGTTCAACTCTGCTTAGGAAACTGACAAGAACAGTAGCTCCTCTTCAGTCCAATACACTGTATTTGCTGGCAACAGACGCGAGTGCTATTTGCACTGTGTACAGCAATGGGAGCACAACAGTGACTCTTCTTACCAGAAAACAACTCTTGATCATAGGACCAGAAACTGCATGGGATTCAACTCCATTTAGGACTGGGAAACAAACGCAAGCTCGCCTTACAAGAAACACACTCTGCTTTTGAGAAAAGAGCACTCTTCTTCTCTACTGTGTTTCCTATGGGGTCCGAACAGAGAGCTTGCTCAGAACAAAAGAACTGTGCTTCCTACATCCGGGCCATATCTAGTTCAACTCTGCTTAGGAAACTGAAAAGAGAAGTAGCTCCTCTTCAGTCCAATACACTGTACTTGCTGGTTACAGATGCGAGTGCTATTTGCACTGTGTATGGCAATGGGAGCGCACTAGTGTCTTTCCTTACTTGAAAGCAACTCTTGCGTGTTAGACCAAAAACTGCATGTGATTCAAGTCCATTTAGGACTGGAAAACAAATGCTAGCTTGCCTTACAAGAAACAAAATCTGCTTTTGAGGAAAGAGCACTATTCTACTCTACTGTGTTTCCTATGGTGTCCGAACAGTGAGCTTGCTCAGAACAAAAGAACTGTGCTTCCTACACACACCGGCCATATCTAGTTCAACTTTGCTTAGGAAACTGACCAGAACAGTAGATCCTCTTCATTCCAATACACTGTACTTGCTGGGAACAGACGCCAGTGCTATTTGCACTTTGAATGACAATGGGAGCGCAATAGTGACTCTTCTTACCAGAAAACAACTCTTGCTAGTTGGACCAGAAACTGCATGTGATTCAACTCCATTTAGGACTAGGAAACAAATGCTAGCTCGCCTTACAAGAAACACACTCTGCTTTTGAGAAAAGAGCACTCTTCCACTCTACTGTGTTTTCTATAGGACCAGAACAGTGAGCTTGCTCAGAACAAAAGAACTGTGCTTCCTACAAATATGGCCATATCTAGTTCAATTCTGCTTAGGAAACTGACAAGAACAGTAGCTACTCTTCAGTCCAATACACTGTACTTGCTGGGAACAGACGCGAGTGCTATTTGCACTGTGTATGGCAAAGGGAGCGCAATAGTGACTCTTCTTACCAGAAAACAACTCTTGCTCATAGGACGAAAAACTGCATTTGATTCAACTCCATTTAGGACTGGGAAACAAACCAAAGCTCGCCTTACAAGAAAGACACTCTGCTTTTGAGAAAAGAGCACTCTTCGGCTCTACTGTGTTTCCTATGGGGTCCGAACAGTAAGCTTGCTGAGAACAAAAGAACTGTGCTTCCTACACACACGGGACATATCTAATTCAACTCTGCTTAGGAAACTCAGAAGAACAGTAGCTCCTCTTCAGTCCAATACACTGTACTTGCTGGGAACAGACGCGAGGGCTATTTGCACTGTGAATGGCAAAGGAAGCGCAATAGTGACTCTTCTTACCAGAAAACAACTCTTGCTCTTAGGACCAGAAACTGCATGTGATTCAGCTCCATTTAGGACTGGGAAACAAACGCTAGCTCACCTTACAAGAAACACACTCTGCTTTTTAGAAAAGAGCACTCTTCTACACTACTGTGTTTCCTATAGGGCCAAAACAGTGAGCTTTCTCAGAACAAAAGAACTGTGCTTCCTACACACATGGGCCATATCTAGTTCAATTCTGCTAAGGAAACTGACAAGAAAAGTATCTCCTCTTCAGTCCAATACACTGTACTTGTTGGGAACAGACGCGAGTGCTATTTGCATTGTGTATGGCAAAGGGAGCGCAATAGTGACTCTTCTTACCAGAAAACAACCCTTGCTCGTAAGACCAGAAACTGCATGTGTCTTTCAACTCCATTTAGGACTGGGAAACAAATGTTAGCTCGCCTTACAAGAAACACACTCTGCTTTTGAGAAAAGAGCACTCTTCTACTCTACTGTGTTTCCTATGGGGTTCAAACAGTGAGCTTTCTCAGAACAAAAGGACTGTGCTTACTCCACACACGGGCCATATCTAGTTCAACTCTGCTTAGGAAACTGACAAGAACAGTAGCTCCTCTTCAGACCAATACACTGTACTTGCGTTAAACAAACGCGAGTGCTATTTGTACTGTGTATGGCAATGGGAGTGCAATAGTGACTCTTCTTACCAGAAAACAACTCTTGCTCGAAGGACCAAAACTGCATTTGATTCAACTCCATTTAGGACTGAGAAACAAACGCTAGCTCGACTTACAAGAAACACACTCTGCTTTTGAGAAAAGAGCACTTTTCTACTCTACTGTGTTTCCTATAGGGCCAGAACAATGAGATTGCTCAGAACAAAAGAACTGTGCTTCCTACACACAAGGGCCATATCTAATTCAATTCTCTTTAGGAAACTGACAAGAACAGTAGCTCCTCTTCAGACCAATACACTGTACTTGCTGGGAACAGACGCCAGTGCTATTTGCCCTGTGTATGACAATGGGAGCGCAATAGTGACTCTTCTTACCACAAAACAACTCTTGCTCGTAGAACCAGAAACTGCATGTGATTCAACTCCATTTAGGATTGGGAAACAAATGCTACCTTGCCTTACAAGAAACACATTCTGCTTTTGAGAATAGGGCACACATCTACTCTACTGTGTTTCCTATGGTGTCCAAACAGTGAGCTTGCTCAGAACAGAAGGACTGTGCTTCCTACACACACGGGTCATATCTAGTTCAACTCTGCTTAGGAAACTGACAAGAACAGTAGCTCCTCTTCAGTCCAATACACTGTACTTGCTGGGAACCGACACGAGTGCTATTTGCACTGTGTATGGCAATGGGGGCACAATAGTGACTTTCCTTACCAGAAAACAACTCTTGCTCGTAGGACCTGAAACTGATGGGTTTCAAATCCATTTAGCACTGGGAAACAAACACTAGCTCTCCTTACAAGAAACACACTCTGCTTTTGAGGAAAGAGCACGCTTCTACTCTACTGTGTTTCCTATAGGGCCGGAACAGTGAGTTTTCTGAGTACAAAGAACTGTGCTTCCTACACACATGGGCCATATCTAGTTCAACTCTGCTTAGGAACCTGACAAGAACAGTAGATCATCTTCAGTCCAATACACTGTACATGCTGGGAACAGAAGCCTATGCTATTTGCCCTGTGTATGACAATGGGAGCGCAATAGTGACTCTTCTTACCAGAAAACAACTCTTGCTTGTAGGACCAGAAACTGCGTGTGATTCAACTCCAATTAGGACTGGGAAACAAATGCTAGCTCGCCTTACAAGAAACACACTCTGCTTTTGAGAAAAGAGAACTCTTCTACTCTACTGTGTTTCCTATAGGGCCAGAACAGTGAGCTTGCTCAGAAGAAAAGAACTGTGCTTCCTACACACACGGGCCATGTCTAGTTCAACTCTGCTTAGGAAACTGACGAGAACAGTAGCTCCTCTTCAGTCCAATAACCTGTAATTGCTGGGAACATACGCGAGTGCTATTTGCACTGTGTACAGCAATGGGAGCGCAATAGTTACTCTTCTTACCACAAAACAACTCTTGCTCGTAGGAACAGAAACTGAATGTCATTCAACTCCATGTAGGACTGGGAAAAAAACGCTAGCTCGCCTTACAAGAAACATACTCTTCTTTTTGAGGAAAGTGCACTCTTCAACTCTACTGTGTTTTCTATGGGATCCCAACAGTGAGCTTGTTCAGAACAAAAGAACTGTGCTTCCTACACACAGGAGCCATATCTAGGTCAACTCTGCTTAGGAAACTGACAAGAACAATAGCTCTGCTTCAGTCCAATACACTGTACTTGCTGGGAACAGACCTGAGTGCTATTTGCACTGTGTATGGCAATGGGAGCGCAATAGTGACTTTCTTTACCAGAAAACAACTCTTGCTGGTAGGACCAGAAACTGCATGTGATTCAACTCCATTTAGTACTGGGAAACAAACGCTAGCTCACCTTACAAGAAACACACTCTGCTTTTGAGAAAAGAGCACTCTTCTGCTCTACTGTGTTTCCTATGGGGTCCGAACAGTGAGCTTGCTCAGAACAAAAGAACTGTGCTTCCTACACACAGGGGCCATATCTAGTTCAACTCTGCTTAGCAAACTGACAAGAACAGTATCTCCGCTTAAGTCCAATACACTGTACTTGCTGGGAACAGATGCGAGTGCTATTTGCACTGTGTATGGAAAAGGGAGCTCAATAGTGACTTTCCTTACCAGAAAACAAATCTTGCTCATAGGACCAAAAACTGCATGTGATTCAACTCCATTTAAAACTGGGAAACAAACGAGAGCTCACCTTTCAAGAAACACACTCTGCTTTTGAGAAAAGAGCACTCTTCTACTCTACTGTGTTTCCTATGGGGTCCAAACAGTGAGCTTGCTCAGAACAAAAGAACTGTGCTTCCTACACACACGGGCCCTATCTAGTTCAATTCTGGTTAGGAAACTGAAAAGAACAGTAGCATCTCTTCAGTCCAATACACTGTAATTGCTGGGAACAGACGCGAGTGCTATTTGCACTGAGTAAGGCAAATGGAACGCAAAATGGACTCTTCTTACCAGAAAACAACTCTTGCTCGTAGGACCAGAAACTGCACGTGTATTTCAACTCCATTTAGGAGTGGGAAACAAACGCTAGCTCGCCTTACAAGAAACACACTCTGCTTTTGAGAAAAGAGCACTCTTCTACTCTACTGTGTTTCCTATGGGGTCCGAACAGAGAGCTTGCTCAGAACAAAAGAACTGTGCTTCCTACATCCGGGCCATATCTAGTTCAACTCTGCTTAGGAAACTGACAAGAACAGTAGCTCCTCTTCAGTCCAATACACTGTATTTGCTCGGAACAGACGCCAGGGCTATTTGCACTGTGTATGGCAAATGGAGCGCAATAGTGACTCTTCTAACCAGAAAACAACTCTTGCTCGTAGGACCAGAAACTGCATGTGTATTTGAACTCCATTTAGGACTGGGAAAAAAAACGCTAGCTCGCCTTACAAGAAACACACTATGCTTTTCAGAAAAGGGCACTCTTCCACTCTACTGTGTTTCCTATAGGGCCAGAACAGTGAGTTTGCTCAGAACAAAGAACTGTGCTTCCAACAAATACGGCCATATCTAGTTCAATTATGCTTAAGAAACTGACAAGAACAGTAGATCCTCTTCAGTCCAATACACTGTACATGCTGGGAACAGACGCCAGTGCTATTTGCCCTGTGTATGACAATGGGAGCGCAATAGTGACTCTTCTTACCAGGAAACAGCTCTTGCTCGTAGGACAAGAAACTGCATGTGATTCAACTCCATTTATGACTGGGAAACAAACGCTAGCTTGCCTTACAAGAAACACACTCTGCTTTTGAGAAAAGAGCACTCTTCTACTCTACTGTGTTTCCCATGGGGTCTGAACAGTGAGGTTGCTCAAAACAAAAGAACTGTGCTTCCTACACACAGGGGCCATATCTAGTTCAACTCTGCTTAGGAAACTGACAAGAACAGTAGCTCCTCTTCAGTCCTATACACTGTACTTGGTGGGAACAGACGCGAGTGCTATTTGCACTGTGTATGGCAAAGGGAGCACAATAGTGACTTTCCTTACCAGAAAACAACTCTTGCTCATAGGACCAAAAACTGCATGTGATTCAACTCCATTTAGGACTGGGAAACAAACGCTAGCTCGCCTTACAAGAAACACACTCTGCTTTTGAGAAAAGAGCAGTCTTCTATTCTACTGTGGTTCATATGGGGTCCGAACATTGAGCTTGCTCAGAACAAAAGAACTGTGCTTCCTACACACAGGGGCCATATCTAGGTCAACTCTGCTTACGAAACTGACAAGAACAGTAGCTCCTCTTCAGTCCAATACACTGTACTTGCTGGGAACAGACGCGAGTGCTATTTGCACTGTGTATGGCAAAGGGAGCACAATAGTGACTTTCCTTACCAGAAAACAACTCTTGCTCATAGGACCAAAAACTGCATGTGATTCAACTCCATTTATGACTGGGAAACAAACGCTAGCTCGCCTTACAAGAAACACACTCTGCTTTTGAGAAAAGAGCACTCTTCTATTCTACTGTGGTTCATATGGGGTCCGAACATTGAGCTTGCTCAGAACAAAAGAACTGTGCTTCCTACACACACTGGCCACATCTAGTTCAACTCTGCTTAGGAAACTGACAAGAACAGTAGCTCCTCTTCAGTCCAATACACTGTACTTGCTGAGAACAGACGCGAGTGCTATTTGCACTGTGTATGGCAAAGGGAGCACAATAGTGACTTTCCTTACCAGAAAAGAACTCTTGCTCATAGGACCAAAAACTGCATGTGATTCAACTCCATTTAGGACTGGGAAACAAACGCTAGCTCGCCTTACAAGAAACACACTCTGCTTTTGAGAAAAGAGCAGTCTTCTATTCTACTGTGGTTCATATGGGGTCCGAACAGTGAGCTTGCTCAGAACAAAAGAACTGTGCTTCCTACACACAGGGGCCATATCTAGGTCAACTCTGCTTAGAAAACTGACAAGAACAGTAGCTCCACTTCAGTCCAATACACTGTATTTGCTGGGAACAGACGCGAGTGCTATTTGCACTGTGTATGGCAATGGGAGCGCAATAGTGACTTTCCTTACCAGAAAACAACTCTTGCTGGTAGGACCAGAAACTGCATGTGATTCAACTCCATTTAGTACTGGGAAACAAATGCTAGCTCGCCTTACAAGAAACACACTCTGCTTTTGAGAAAAGAGCACTCTTCTGCTCTCCTGTGTTTCCTCTGGGGTTCGAACAGTGAGCTTGCTCAGAACAAAAGAACTGTGCTTCCTACACACACGGGCCATATCTAGTTCAACTCCCCTTAGGAAACTGACAAGAACAGTAGCTCCTCTTTAGTCCAATACACTGTACTTGTTGGGAACAGACGCGAGTGCTATTTGTACTGTGTATGGCAATGGGAGCACAATAGTGACTCTTCTTACCAGAAAACAACTCTTGCTCATAGGACCAAATACTGCATTTGATTCACCTCCATTTAGTACTGGGAAACCAACACTACCTAGCCTTACAAGAAACACTCTCTGCTTTTGAGAAAAGAGCACTCTTCTACTCTACTGTGTTTCCTATAGGGCCAGAACAGTGAGCTTGCTCAGAACAAAAGAACTGTGCTTCCTACACACACGGGCCCTATCTAGTTCAATTCTGGTTAGGAAACTGAAAAGAACAGTAGCATCTCTTCAGTCCAATACACTGTAATTGCTGGGAACAGACGCGAGTGCTATTTGCACTGAGTACGGCAAATGGAACGCAAAATGGACTCTTCTTACCAGAAAACAACTCTTGCTCGTAGGACCAGAAACTGCATGTGTATTTCAACTCCATTTAGGAGTGGGAAACAAACGCTAGCTCGCCTTACAAGAAACACACTCTGCTTTTGAGAAAAGAGCACTCTTCTACTCTACTGTGTTTCCTATGGGGTCCGAACAGAGAGCTTGCTCAGAACAAAAGAACTGTGCTTCCTACATCCGGGCCATATCTAGTTCAACTCTGCTTAGGAAACTGACAAGAACAGTAGCTCCTCTTCAGTCCAATACACTGTATTTGCTCGGAACAGACGCCAGGGCTATTTGCACTGTGTATGGCAAATGGAGCGCAATAGTGACTCTTCTAACCAGAAAACAACTCTTGCTCGTAGGACCAGAAACTGCATGTGTATTTGAACTCCATTTAGGACTGGGAAAAAAACGCTAGCTCGCCTTACAAGAAACACACTATGCTTTTCAGAAAAGGGCACTCTTCCACTCTACTGTGTTTCCTATAGGGCCAGAACAGTGAGTTTGCTCAGAACAAAGAACTGTGCTTCCAACAAATACGGCCATATCTAGTTCAATTATGCTTAAGAAACTGACAAGAACAGTAGATCCTCTTCAGTCCAATACACTGTACATGCTGGGAACAGACGCCAGTGCTATTTGCCCTGTGTATGACAATGGGAGCGCAATAGTGACTCTTCTTACCAGGAAACAGCTCTTGCTCGTAGGACAAGAAACTGCATGTGATTCAACTCCATTTATGACTGGGAAACAAACGCTAGCTTGCCTTACAAGAAACACACTCTGCTTTTGAGAAAAGAGCACTCTTCTACTCTACTGTGTTTCCCATGGGGTCTGAACAGTGAGGTTGCTCAAAACAAAAGAACTGTGCTTCCTACACACAGGGGCCATATCTAGTTCAACTCTGCTTAGGAAACTGACAAGAACAGTAGCTCCTCTTCAGTCCTATACACTGTACTTGGTGGGAACAGACGCGAGTGCTATTTGCACTGTGTATGGCAAAGGGAGCACAATAGTGACTTTCCTTACCAGAAAAGAACTCTTGCTCATAGGACCAAAAACTGCATGTGATTCAACTCCATTTAGGACTGGGAAACAAACGCTAGCTCGCCTTACAAGAAACACACTCTGCTTTTGAGAAAAGAGCAGTCTTCTATTCTACTGTGGTTCATATGGGGTCCGAACATTGAGCTTGCTCAGAACAAAAGAACTGTGCTTCCTACACACAGGGGCCATATCTAGGTCAACTCTGCTTACGAAACTGACAAGAACAGTAGCTCCTCTTCAGTCCAATACACTGTACTTGCTGGGAATAGACGCGAGTGCTATTTGCACTGTGTATGGCAAAGGGAGCACAATAGTGACTTTCCTTACCAGAAAACAACTCTTGCTCATAGGACCAAAAACTGCATGTGATTCAACTCCATTTATGACTGGGAAACAAACGCTAGCTCGCCTTACAAGAAACACACTCTGCTTTTGAGAAAAGAGCACTCTTCTATTCTACTGTGGTTCATATGGGGTCCGAACATTGAGCTTGCTCAGAACAAAAGAACTGTGCTTCCTACACACACTGGCCACATCTAGTTCAACTCTGCTTAGGAAACTGACAAGAACAGTAGCTCCTCTTCAGTCCAATACACTGTACTTGCTGAGAACAGACGCGAGTGCTATTTGCACTGTGTATGGCAAAGGGAGCACAATAGTGACTTTCCTTACCAGAAAAGAACTCTTGCTCATAGGACCAAAAACTGCATGTGATTCAACTCCATTTAGGACTGGGAAACAAACGCTAGCTCGCCTTACAAGAAACACACTCTGCTTTTGAGAAAAGAGCAGTCTTCTATTCTACTGTGGTTCATATGGGGTCCGAACAGTGAGCTTGCTCAGAACAAAAGAACTGTGCTTCCTACACACAGGGGCCATATCTAGGTCAACTCTGCTTAGAAAACTGACAAGAACAGTAGCTCCACTTCAGTCCAATACACTGTATTTGCTGGGAACAGACGCGAGTGCTATTTGCACTGTGTATGGCAAAGGAGCGCAATAGTGACTTTCCTTACCAGAAAACAACTCTTGCTGGTAGGACCAGAAACTGCATGTGATTCAACTCCATTTAGTACTGGGAAACAAATGCTAGCTCGTCTTACAAGAAACACACTCTGCTTTTGAGAAAAGAGCACTCTTCTGCTCTCCTGTGTTTCCTCTGGGGTTCGAACAGTGAGCTTGCTCAGAACAAAAGAACTGTGCTTCCTACACACACGGGCCATATCTAGTTCAACTCCCCTTAGGAAACTGACAAGAACAGTAGCTCCTCTTTAGTCCAATACACTGTACTTGTTGGGAACAGACGCGAGTGCTATTTGTACTGTGTATGGCAATGGGAGCACAATAGTGACTCTTCTTACCAGAAAACAACTCTTGCTCATAGGACCAAATACTGCATTTGATTCACCTCCATTTAGTACTGGGAAACCAACACTACCTAGCCTTACAAGAAACACTCTCTGCTTTTGAGAAAAGAGCACTCTTCTACTCTACTGTGTTTCCTATAGGGCCAGAACAGTGAGCTTGCTCAGAACAAAAGAACTGTGCTTCCTACACACACGGGCCCTATCTAGTTCAATTCTGGTTAGGAAACTGAAAAGAACAGTAGCATCTCTTCAGTCCAATACACTGTAATTGCTGGGAACAGACGCGAGTGCTATTTGCACTGAGTACGGCAAATGGAACGCAAAATGGACTCTTCTTACCAGAAAACAACTCTTGCTCGTAGGACCAGAAACTGCACGTGTATTTCAACTCCATTTAGGAGTGGGAAACAAACGCTAGCTCGCCTTACAAGAAACACACTCTGCTTTTGAGAAAAGAGCACTCTTCTACTCTACTGTGTTTCCTATGGGGTCCGAACAGAGAGCTTGCTCAGAACAAAAGAACTGTGCTTCCTACATCCGGGCCATATCTAGTTCAACTCTGCTTAGGAAACTGACAAGAACAGTAGCTCCTCTTCAGTCCAATACACTGTACTTGCTCGGAACAGACGCCAGGGCTATTTGCACTGTGTATGGCAAATGGAGCGCAATAGTGACTCTTCTAACCAGAAAACAACTCTTGCTCGTAGGACCAGAAACTGCATGTGTATCTGAACTCCATTTAGGACTGGGAAAAAAACGCTAGCTCGCCTTACAAGAAACACACTATGCTTTTCAGAAAAGGGCACTCTTCCACTCTACTGTGTTTCCTATAGGGCCAGAAGAGTGAGTTTGCTCAGAACAAAAGAACTGTGCTTCCAACAAATACGGCCATATCTAGTTCAATTATGCTTAAGAAACTGACAAGAACAGTAGATCCTCTTCAGTCCAATACACTGTACATGCTGGGAACAGACGCCAGTGCTATTTGCCCTGTGTATGACAATGGGAGCGCAATAGTGACTCTTCTTACCAGGAAACAGCTCTTGCTCGTAGGACAAGAAACTGCATGTGATTCAACTCCATTTATGACTGGGAAACAAACGCTAGCTTGCCTTACAAGAAACACACTCTGCTTTTGAGAAAAGAGCACTCTTCTACTCTACTGTGTTTCCTATGGGGTCTGAACAGTGAGGTTGCTCAAAACAAAAGAACTGTGCTTCCTACACACATGGGCCATATCTAGTTCAACTCTGCTTAGGAAACTGACAAGAACAGTAGCTCCTCTTCAGTCCAATACACTGTACTTGGTGGGAACAGACGCGAGTGCTATTTGCACTGTGTATGGCAAAGGGAGCACAATAGTGACTTTCCTTACCAGAAAACAACTCTTGCTCATAGGACCAAAAACTGCATGTGATTCAACTCCATTTAGGACTGGGAAACAAACGCTAGCTCGCCTTACAAGAAACACACTCTGCTTTTGAGAAAAGAGCAGTCTTCTATTCTACTGTGGTTCATATGGGGTCCGAACATTGAGCTTGCTCAGAACAAAAGAACTGTGCTTCCTACACACAGGGGCCATATCTAGGTCAACTCTGCTTACGAAACTGACAAGAACAGTAGCTCCTCTTCAGTCCAATACACTGTACTTGGTGGGAACAGACGCGAGTGCTATTTGCACTGTGTATGGCAAAGGGAGCACAATAGTGACTTTCCTTACCAGAAAACAACTCTTGCTCATAGGACCAAAAACTGCATGTGATTCAACTCTATTTAGGACTGGGAAACAAACGCTAGCTCGCCTTACAAGAAACACACTCTGCTTTTGAGAAAAGAGCAGTCTTCTATTCTACTGTGGTTCATATGGGGTCCGAACATTGAGCTTGCTCAGAACAAAAGAACTGTGCTTCCTACACACACTGGCCATATCTAGTTCAACTCTGCTTAGGAAACTGACAAGAACAGTAGCTCCTCTTCAGTCCAATACACTGTACTTGCTGAGAACAGACGCGAGTGCTATTTGCACTGTGTATGGCAAAGGGAGCACAATAGTATCTTTCCTTACCAGAAAAGAACTCTTGCTCATAGGACCAAAAACTGCATGTGATTCAACTCCATTTAGGACTGGGAAACAAACGCTAGCTCGCCTTACAAGAAACACACTCTGCTTTTGAGAAAAGAGCAGTCTTCTATTCTACTGTGGTTCATATGGGGTCCGAACAGTGAGCTTGCTCAGAACAAAAGAACTGTGCTTCCTACACACAGGGGCCATATCTAGGTCAACTCTGCTTAGAAAACTGACAAGAACAGTAGCTCCACTTCAGTCCAATACACTGTATTTGCTGGGAACAGACGCGAGTGCTATTTGCACTGTGTATGGCAATGCGAGCGCAATAGTGACTTTCCTTACCAGAAAACAACTCTTGCTGGTAGGACCAGAAACTGCATGTGATTCAACTCCATTTAGTACTGGGAAACAAATGCTAGCTCGCCTTACAAGAAACACACTCTGCTTTTGAGAAAAGAGCACTCTTCTGCTCTCCTGTGTTTCCTCTGGGGTTCGAACAGTGAGCTTGCTCAGAACAAAAGAACTGTGCTTCCTACACACACGGGCTATATCTAGTTCAACTCCCCTTAGGAAACTGACAAGAACAGTAGCTCATCTTTAGTCCAATACACTGTACTTGTTGGGAAAAGACGCGAGTGCTCTTTGTACTGTGTATGGCAATGGGAGCACAATAGTGACTCTTCTTACCAGAAAACAACTCTTGCTCATAGGACCAAATACTGCATTTGATTCACCTCCATTTAGTACTGGGAAACCAACACTACCTAGCCTTACAAGAAACACTCTCTGCTTTTGAGAAAAGAGCACTCTTCTACTCTACTGTGTTTCCTATAGGGCCAGAACAGTGAGCTTGCTCAGAACAAAAGAACTGTACTTCCTACACAGGGGCCCTATCTAGTTCAATTCTGGTTAGGAAACTGAAAAGAACAGTAGCATCTCTTCAGTCCAATACACTGTAATTGCTGGGAACAGACGCGAGGGCTATTTGCACTGTGTATGGCAAATGGAACGCAAAATGGACTCTTCTTACCAGAAAACAACTCTTGCTCGTAGGACCAGAAACTGCATGTGTATTTCAACTCCATTTAGGAGTGGGAAACAAACGCTAGCTCGCCTTACAAGAAACACACTCTGCTTTTGAGAAAAGAGCACTCTTCTACTCTACTGTGTTTCCTATGGGGTCCGAACAGAGAGCTTGCTCAGAACAAAAGAACTGTGCTTCCTACATCCGGGCCATATCTAGTTCAACTCTGCTTAGGAAACTGACAAGAGAATTAGCTCCTCTTCAGTCCAATACACTGTACTTGCTGGGAACAGATGCGAGTGCTATTTGCACTGTGTATGGCAATGGGAGCGCACTAGTTTCTTTCCTTACTTGAAAGCAACTCTTGCGTGTAAGACCAAAACTGCATGTGATTCAAGTCCATTTAGGACTGGAAAACAAATGCTAGTTCGGCTTACAAGAAACAAAATCTGCTTTTGAGGAAAGAGCACTATTCTACTCTACTGTGTTTCCTATGGTGTCCGAACAGTGAGCTTGCTCAGAACAAAAGAACTGTGCTTCCTACACACACGGGCCATATCTAGTTCAACTCTGCTTAGGAAACTGACAAGAACAGTATCCTTTCTTCGGTCCAATATACTCTACTTGCTGGGAACAGACGCGAGTGCTATTTGCACTGTGTATGGCAAAGGGAGCGCAATAGTGACTCTTCTTATCAGAAAACAACTCTTGCTCTTAGGACCAGAAACTGCATGTGATTCAACTCCACTTAGGACTGGGAAACAAACGCTAGCTTGCCTTACAAGAAACACGCTCTGCTTTGAGAAAAGGGCACACTTCTACTCTACTGTGTTTCCTATGCGGTCCTAACAGTGAGCTTGCTCAGAACAAAAGAACCGTGCTTCCTACACACACCGGCCATATCTAGTTCAACTCTGCTTAGGAAACTGACAAGAACAGTAGATCCTCTTCAGTCCAATACACTGTACTTGCTGGGAACAGACGCCAGTGCTATTTGCACAGTGAATGACAATGGGAGCGCAATAGTGACTCTTCTTACCAGAAAACAACTCTTGCTAGTAGGACCAGAAACTGCATGTGATTCAACTCCATTTAGGACTGGGAAACAAACGCTAGCTCGCCTTACAAGAAACACACTCTGCTTTTGAGAAAAGAGCACTCTTCTACTCTACTGTGTTTCCTATGGGGTCCGAACAGAGAGCTTGCTCAGAACAAAAGAACTGTGCTCCCTACATCCGGGCCATATCTAGTTCAACTCTGCTTTGGAAACTGAAAAGAGAAGTAGCTCCTCTTCAGTCCAATACACTGTAGTTGCTGGGAACAGATGCGAGTGCTATTTGCATTGTGTATGGCAATGGGAGCGCACTAGTGTCTTTCCTTACTTGAAAGCAACTCTTGCGTGTAAGACCAAAAACTGCATGTGATTCAAGTCCATTTAGGACTGGAAAACAAATGCTAGCTCACCTTACAAGAAACAAAATCTGCTTTTGAGGAAAGAGCCCTATTCTACTCTACTGTGTTTCCTATGGTGTCCGAACAGTGAGCTTGCTCAGAACAAAAGAACTGCGCTTCCTACACACACGGGCCATATCTAGTTCAACTCTGCTTAGGAAACTGACAAGAACAGTATCCTTTCTTCAGTCCAATACACTCTACTTGCTGGGAACAGACGCGAGTGCTATTTGCACTGTGTATGGCAAAGGGAGCACAATAGTGACTCTTCTTATCAGAAAACAACTCTTGCTCTTAGGACCAGAAACTGCATGTGATTCAACTCCACTTAGGACTGGGAAACAAACGCTAGCTTGCCTTACAAGAAACACGCTCTGCTTTGAGAAAAGGGCACACTTCTACTCTACTGTGTTTCCTATGCGGTCCTAACAGTGAGCTTGCTCAGAACAAAAGAACCGTGCTTCCTACACACACCGGCCATATCTAGTTCAACTCTGCTTAGGAAACTGACAAGAACAGTAGATCCTCTTCAGTCCAATACACTGTACTTGCTGGGAACAGACGCCAGTGCTATTTGCACTGTGTATGGCAAAGGGAGCGCAATAGTGACTCTTCTTACCAGAAAACAACTCTTGCTCGTAGGACGAAAAACTGCATTTGATTCAACTCCATTTAGGACTGGGAAACAAACCCAAGCTCGCCTTACAAGAAACACACTCTGCTTTTGAGAAAAGAGCACACTTCTACTCTACTGTGTTTCCTATGGGGTCCGAAAAGTGAGCTTGCTGAGAACAAAGGAACTGTGCTTCCTACACACAGGGGCCATATCTAGTTCAACTCTGCTTAGGAAACTCAGAAGAACAGTAGCTCCTCTTCAGTCCAATACACTGTACTTGCTGGGAACAGACGCGAGGGCTATTTGCACTGTATATGGCAAAGGGAGCGCAATAGTGACTCTTCTTACCAGAAAACAACTCTTGCTCTTAGGACCAGAAATTGCATGTGATTCAGCTCCATTTAGGACTGGGAAACAAACGCTAGCTCGGCTTACAAGAAACACACTCTGCTTTTTAGGAAAGAGCACTCTTCTACTCTACTGTGTTTCGTATAGGGCCAGAACAGTGAGCTTGCTCAGAACAAAAGAACTGTGCTTCCTACACACAGGGGCGATATCTAGTTCAACTCTGTTTTGGAAACTGACGAGAACAGTAGCTCCTCTTCAGTGGAATACACTGTACTTGCTGGGAACAGACACCAGTGCGATTTGCACTATGTACGGCAATGGTTCCGCAATATTGACTCTTCTTACCAGAAAACAACTCTTGCTCGTAGGACCAGAAACTCCATGTGATTCTACTCCATTTAGGACTGGGAAACAAACACTAGCTCGCCTTACAAGAAACACATTCTGCTTTTGAGTCAAAGAGCACTCTTCTACTCTACTGTGTTTCCTGTAGTGCCAGAATAGTGAGCTTGCTCAGAACAAAAGAACTGTGCTTCCTACACACGGGCCATATCTAGTTCAACTCTGCTTAGGAAACTGACAAGAACAGTAGCTCCTCTTCAGTCCAATACACTGTACTTGCTCGGAACAGATGCCAGGGCTATTTGCACTGTGTATGGCAAAGGGAGCGCAATAGTGACTCTTCTAACCAGAACACAACTCTTGCTCGTAGGACCAGAAACTGCATGTGTATTTGAACTCCATTTAGGACTGGGAAAAAAAACGCTAGCTCGCCTTACAAGAAACACACTATGCTTTTCAGAAAAGAGCACACTTCTACTCTCCTGTGTTTCCTATGTGGTTTGAAGAGTGAGCTTGCTCAGAACAAAAGAACTGTGCTTCCTACACACAGGGGCCATATCTAGTTCAACTCTGCTTAGGAAACTGACAAGAGAATTAGCTCCTCTTCAGTCCAATACACTGTACATGCTGGGAACAGAAGCCAGTGCTATTTGCCCTGTGTATGACAATGGGAGCGCAATAGTGACTCTTCTTACCAGAAAACAACTCTTGCTTGTAGGACCAGAAACTGCATGTGATTCAACTCCAATTAGGACTGGGAAACAAACGCTAGCTCGCCTTACAAGAAACACACTCTGCTTTTGAGAAAAGAGAACTCTTCTACTCTACTGTGTTTCCTATAGGGCCAGAACAGTGAGCTTGCTCAGAAGAAAAGAACTGTGCTTCCTACACACACGGGCCATGTCTAGTTCAACTCTGCTTAGGAAACTGATGAGAACAGTAGCTCCTCTTCAGTCCAATACACTGTACTTGCTGGGAACATACGCGAGTGCTATTTGCACTGTGTACAGCAATGGGAGCGCAATAGTTACTCTTCTTACCACAAAACAACTCTTGCTCGTAGGAACAGAAACTGAATGTCATTCAACTCCATGCAGGACTGGGAAAAAAACGCTAGCGCCTTACAAGAAACATACTCTTCTTTTTGAGGAAAGTGCACTCTTCAACTCTACTGTGTTTTCTACGGGATCCGAACAGTGAGCTTGCTCAGAACAAAAGAACTGTGCTTCCTACACACAGGGGCCATATCTAGTTCAACTCTGCTGAGCAAACTGACAAGAACAGTATCTCCGCTTAAGTCCAATACACTGTACTTGCTGGGAACAGATGCGAGTGCTATTTGCACTGTGTATGGAAAAGGGAGCTCAATAGTGACTTTCCTTACCAGAAAACAAATCTTGCTCATAGGACCAAAAACTGCATGTGATTCAACTCCATTTAAAACTGGGAAACAAACGAGAGCTCGCCTTTCAAGAAACACACTCTGCTTTTGAGAAAAGAGCACTCTTCTACTCTACTGTGTTTCTTATAGGGCCAGAACAGTGAGTTTGCTCAGAACAAAAGAACTGTGCGTCCTACACACACGGGCCATATATAGTTCAACTCTGCTTAGGAAACTGACAAGAACGGTAGCTCCTCTTCAGTCCAATACACTGTACTAGCAGGGAACAGACGCGAGTCCTATTTGTACTGTGTATGGCAATAGGAGCGCAATAGTGACTCTTCTTATAAGAAAACACCTCTTGCTCATAGGACCAGAAACTGCATGGGATTCAACTCAATTTCTGACTGGGAAACAAACACTAGCTCGCCTTACAAGAAACACACTCTGCTTTTGAGAAAAGAGCACTCTTCTACTCTTCTGTGTTTCCTATGTGGTCCGAACAGTGAGCTTGCTCAGAATAAAAGAACAGTGCTTCCTACACACAGGGGCCATATCTAGTTCAACTCTGCTTAGGAAACTGACAGGAACAGTAGCTCTGCTTCAGTCCAATACACTGTACTTGCTGGGAACAGATGCGAGTGCTATTTGTACTGTGTATTTAAATGGGAGCACAATAGTGACTTTCCTTACCAGAAAACAAATCTTGCTCATAGGACCAAAAACTGCATGTGATTCAACTCCATTTAGAACTGGGAAACAAACGCTAGCTCGCCTTTCATGAAACACACTATGCTTTTGAGAAAACAGCACTCTTCCACTCTACTGTGTTTCCTATAGGGCCAGAACAGTGAGTTTGCTCAGAACAAAAGAACTGTGCTTCCAACAAATACGGCCATATCTAGTTCAATTATGCTTAAGAAACTGACAAGAACAGTAGATCCTCTTCAGTCCAATACACAGTACATGCTGGGAACAGACGCCAGTGCTATTTGCCCTGTGTATGACAATGGGAGCGCAGTAGTGACTCTTCTTACCAGAAAACAACTCTTGCTCGTAGGACAAGAAACTGCATGTGATTCAACTCCATTTAGGACTGGGAAACAAACGCTAGCTCGCCTTACAAGAAACACACTCTGCTTTTGAGAAAAGAGCAGTCTTCTATTCTACTGTGGTTCATATGTGGTCCGAACATTGAGCTTGCTCAGAACAAAAGAACTGTGCTTCCTACACACAGGGGCCATATCTAGTTCAACTCTGCTTAGGAAACTGACAAGAACAGTAGCTCCGCTTCAGTCCAATACACTGTACTTGTTGAGAACAGACGCGAGTGCTATTTGCACTGTGTATGGCAAAGGGAGCACAATAGTGACTTTCCTTACCAGAAAACAACTCTTGCTCATAGGACCAAAAACTGCATGTGATTCAACTCCATTTAGGACTGGGAAACAAACGCTAGCTCGCCTTACAAGAAACACACTCTGCTTTTGAGAAAAGAGCAGTCTTCTATTCTACTGTGGTTCATATGGGGTCCGAACAGTGAGCTTGCTCAGAACAAAAGAACTGTGCTTCCTACACACAGGGGCCATATCTAGGTCAACTCTGCTTAGGAAACTGACAAGAACAGTAGCTCCGCTTCAGTCCAATACACTGTATTTGCTGGGAACAGACGCGAGTGCTATTTGCACTGTGTATGGCAATGCGAGCGCAATAGTGCCTTTCCTTACCAGAAAACAACTCTTGCTGGTAGGACCAGAAACTGCATGTGATTCAACTCCATTTAGTACTGGGAAACAAATGCTAGCTCGCCTTACAAGAAACACACTCTGCTTTTGAGAAAAGAGCACTCTTCTGCTCTCCTGTTTTTCCTCTGGGGTTCGAACAGTGAGCTTGCTCAGAACAAAAGAACTGTGCTTCCTACACACACGGGCCATATCTAGTTCAACTCCCCTTAGGAAACTGACAAGAACAGTAGCTCCTCTTTAGTCCAATACACTGTACTTGTTGGGAACAGACGCGAGTGCTATTTGTACTGTGTATGGCAATGGGAGTACAATAGTGACTCTTCTTACCAGAAAACAACTCTTGCTCATAGGACCAAATACTGCATTTGATTCACCTCCATTTAGTACTGGGAAACCAACACTACCTAGCCTTACAAGAAACACTCTCTGCTTTTGAGAAAAGAGCACTCTTCTACTCTACTGTGTTTCCTATAGGGCCAGAACAGTGAGCTTGCTCAGAACAAAAGAACTGTGCTTCCTACACACACGGGCCATATCTAGTTCAATTCTGGTTAGGAAACTGAAAAGAACAGTAGCATCTCTTCAGTCCAATACACTGTAATTGCTGGGAATAGACGCGAGTGCTATTTGCACTGTGTATGGCAAATGGAACGCAAAATGGTCTCTTCTTACCAGAAAACAACTCTTGCTCTTAGGACCAGAAACTGCATGTGTATTTCAACTCCATTTAGGAGTGGGAAACAAACGCTAGCTCGCCTTACAAGAAACACACTCTGCTTTTGAGAAAAGAGCACTCTTCTACTCTACTGTGTTTCCTATGGGGTCTGAACAGAGAGCTTGCTCAGAACAAAAGAACTGTGCTTCCTACATCCGGGCCATATCTAGTTCAACTCTGCTTAGGAAACTGACAAGAGAATTAGCTCCTCTTCAGTCCAATACACTGTACTTGCTGGGAACAGATGCGAGTGCTATTTGCACTGTGTATGGCAATGGGAACGCACTAGTGTCTTTCCTTACTTGAAAGCAACTCTTGCGTGTAAGACCAAAAACTGCATGTGATTCAAGTCCATTTAGGACTGGAAAAAAAATGCTAGCTCGCCTTACAAGAAACAAAATCTGCTTTTGAGGAAAGAGCACTATTCTACTCTACGGTGTTTCCTATGGTGTCCGAACAGTGAGCTTGCTCAGAACAAAAGAACTGTGCTTCCTACACACACGGGCCATATCTAGTTCAACTCTGCTTAGGAAACTGACAAGAACAGTATCCTTTCTTCAGTCCAATACACTCTACTTGCTGGGAACAGACGCGAGTGCTATTTGCACTGTGTATGGCAAAGGGAGCGCAATAGTGACTCTTCTTATCAGAAAACAACTCTTGCTCTTAGGACCAGAAACTGCATGTGATTCAACTCCACTTAGGACTGGAAAACAAACGCTAGCTTGCCTTACAAGAAACACGCTCTGCTTTGAGAAAAGGGCACACTTCTACTCTACTGTGTTTCCTATGCGGTCCTAACAGTGAGCTTGCTCAGAACCAAAGCACCATGCTTCCTACACACACAGGCCATATCTAGTTCAACTCTGCTTAGGAAACTGACAAGAACAGTAGATCCTCTTCAGTCCAATACACTGTACTTGCTGGGAACAGACGCCAGTGCTATTTGCACAGTGAATGACAATGGGAGTGCAATAGTGACTCTTCTTACCAGAAAACAACTCTTGCTAGTAGGACCAGAAACTGCATGTGATTCAACTCCATTTAGGACTGGGAAACAAACGCTAGCTCGCCTTACAAGAAACACACTCTGCTTTTGAGAAAAGAGCACTCATCTACTCTACTGTGTTTCCTAAGGGGTCCGAACAGAGAGCTTGCTCAGAACAAAAGAACTGTGCTTCCTACATCCGGGCCATATCTAGTTCAACACTGCTTAGGAAACTGAAAAGAGAAGTAGCTCCTCTTCAGTCCAATACACTGTACTTGCTGGGAACAGATGCGAGTGCTATTTGCACTGTGTATGGCAATGGGAGCGCACTAGTGTCTTTCCTTACTTGAAAGCAACTCTTGCGTGTAAGACCAAAAACTGCATGTGATTCAAGTCCATTTAGGACTGGAAAACAAATGCTAGCTAACCTTACAAGAAACAAAATCTGCTTTTGAGGAGAGAGCCCTATTCTACTCTACTGTGTTTCCTATGGTGTCCGAACAGTGAGCTTGCTCAGAACAAAAGAACTGTGCTTCCTACACACACGGGCCATATCTAGTTCAACTCTGCTT
>NW_026737849.1:0-31000 GCF_949786415.1 Peromyscus eremicus
AGTGCTATTTGAACAGTGTATGGCAATGGGAGCACAATAGTGACTTTCCTTACCAGAAAACAACTCTTGCTCGTAGGACCAGAAACTGCATGTGATTCAACTCCATTTAGGACTGGGAAACAAACGCTATCTCGCGTTACAAGAAACACACTCTGCTTTTGAGAAAAGAGCACTCTTCTACTATACTGTGTTTCATACGGGGTCAGAACAGTGAGCTTGCTCAGAACAAAAGAACTGTGCTTCCTAAACACACGGGCCATATCTAGTTCAATTCTGCTTCGGAAACTGACAAGAACAGTAGATCCATTTAGTCCATTACACTGTACATGCTGGGAACAGATGCCAGTACTATTTGCCCTGTGTATGACAATGGGAGCGCAATAGTGACTCCTCTTACCAGAAAACAACTTTTGCTCGTAGGACCAGAAACTGCATGTGATTCAACTCCATTTAGGACTGGGAAACAAACGCTAGCTCACCTTACAAGAAACACACTCTGCTTTTGAGAAAAGAGCACTCTTCTACTCTACTGTGTTTCCTATGGGGCCCGAACAGTGAGCTTGCTCAGAACACAAGAAATGTGCTTCCTACACACGGGCCATATCTAGTTCAACTCTGCTTAGGCAACTGACAAGAACAGTAGCTCCTCTTCAGTCCAATACACTGTACTTGCTGGGAACAGATGCAAGTGCTATTTGCACTGTGAATGGCAATGGGAGTGCAATAGTGACTCTTCTTACCAGAAAACCACTCTTGCTCGTAGGAACAAAAACTGCATGTGTCTCAACTCCACTTAGGACTGGGAAAGAAATGCTAGCTCGCCTTACAAGAAATACACTCTGCTTTTGAGAAAAGAGCACTCTTCTACTCTACCGTGTTTCCTATAAGGCCAGAACAGTGAGCTTCCTCAGAAAAAAAAATCTGTGCTTCCTACACACACGGGCCATATCTAGTTCAACTCTGCTTAGGAAACTGACAAGAACAGTAGCTCTGCTTCAGTCCAATACACTGTACTTGCTGGGAACAGACGCGAGTGCTATTTGCATTGTCTATGGCAATGAGAGCGCAATAGTGACTTTCCTTACCAGAAAACATCTCTTGCTCGTAAGACCGAAAACTGCATGTGATTCAACTCCATTTAGAACTGGGAAATAAACGCTAGCTTGCCTTACAAGAAACACACTCTGATTTTGAGAAAAGAGCACTCTTTACTCTACTGTGTTTCCTATAGGGCCAAAACAGTGAGCTTGCTCAGAACAAAAGAACTGTGCTTCCTACACACGGCCATATCTAGTTCAATTCTGCTTAGGAAACTGACAAGAACAGTAGATCCTCTTCAGTCCAATACACTGTACATGCTGGGAATCGACGTCAGTGCTATGAGCCCTGTGTATGACAATAGGAGCGAAATAGTGACTCTTCTTACCAGAAAACAACTCTTGCTCGTGGGACCAGAAACTGTATGTCACTCAACACCATTTAGGACTGGGAAACAAACGCTAGCTCGCCTTACAAGAAACACACTCTTCTTTTGAGAAAAGAGCACTCTTCTACTCTACTGTGTTTCCTATTGGGTCTGAACAGTGAGCTGGCTAAGAACAAAGAACTGTGCTTCCTACACACACAGGCCATATCTAGTTCAACTCTGCTTAGGAATCTGACAAGAACAGTAGCTCCTCTTCAGTCCAATACACTGTACTTGCTGGGAACAGACACAAGTGCTATTTGCACTGTGATTGGCAATGGGAGCACAATAGTGACTTTCCTTACCAGAAAACAACTTTTGCTCGTAGGACCAGAAACTACATGTGATTCAACTCCATTTAGGACTGGGAAACAAACGCTATCTCGCGTTACAAGAAACACACTCTGCTTTTGAGAAAAGAGCTCTCTTCTACTATACTGTGTTTCATAAGGGGTCAGAACAGTGAGCTTGCTCAGAACAAAAGAACTGTGCTTTCTAAACACACGGGCCATATCTAGTTCAATTCTGCTTAGGAAACTGACAAGAACAGTAGATCCATTTAGTCCATTACACTGTACATGCTGGGAACAGACCCCAGTACTATTTGCCCTGTGTATGACAATGGGAGCACAATAGTGACTCCTCTTACCAGAAAACAACTTTTGCTCGTAGGACCAGAAACTGCATGTGATTCAACTCCATTTAGGACTGGGAAACAAACGCTAGCTCACCTTACAAGAAACACACTCTGCTTTTGAGAAAAGAGCACTCTTCTACTCTACTGTGTTTCCTATGGGGTCCAAACAGTGAGCTTGCTCAGAACACAAGAAATGTGCTACCTACACACGGGCCATATCTAGTTCAACACTGCTCAGGCAACTGACAAGAACAGTAGCTCCTCTTCAGTCCAATAAACTGTACTTGCTGGGAACAGATGCAAGTACTATTTGCACTGTGTATGGCAATGGGAGTGCAATAGTGACTCTTCTTACCAGAAAACCACTCTTGCTCGTAGGAACAAAAACTGCATGTGTCTCAACTCCACTTAGGACTGGGAAAGAAATGCTAGCTCGCCTTACAAGAAATACACTCTGCTTTTGAGAAAAGAGCACTCTTCTACTCTACTGTGTTTCCTATAAGGCCAGAACAGTGAGCTTCCTCAGAAAAAAAAATCTGTGCTTCCTACACACACGGGCCATATCTAGTTCAACTCTGCTTAGGAAACTGACAAGAAGAGTAGCTCTGCTTCAGTCCAATACACTGTACTTGCTGGGAACAGACGCGAGTGCTATTTGCATTGTCTATGGCAATGAGAGCACAATAGTGACTTTCCTTACCAGAAAACAACTCTTGCTCGTAGGACCGAAACCTGCATGTGATTCAACTCCATTTAGAACTGGGAAATAAAAGCTATCTTGCCTTACAAGAAACACACTCTGATTTTGAGAAAAGAGCACTCTTTACTCTTCTGTGTTTCCTATAGGGCCAAAACAGTGAGCTTGCTCAGAACAAAAGAACTGTGCTTCCTACACACACGGCCATATCTAGTTCAATTTTGCTTAGGAATCTGACAAGAACAGTAGATCCTCTTCAATCCAATACACTGTACATGCTGGGAACAGACGCCAGTACTATTTGCCCTCTGTATGACAATGGGAGCGCAATAGTGACTCTTCTTACCAGAAAACAACTCTTGTTCCTAGGACCAGAAACTGAATGTGATTCAACTCCATTTAGGACTGGGAAACAAACGCTAGCTCGCCTTACGCGAAACACACTCTTCTTTTGAGAAAAGAACTCTCTTCTACTCTACTGTGTTTCCTATGGTGTCGGAACAGTGAGCTTGCTCAGAACAAAAGAACTGTGCTTCCTACACACACTGGACATATCTAGTTCAACTCTGCTTAAGAAACTGACAAGAACAGTAGCTCCTATCAGTCCAATACACTGTACTTGCTGGGAACAGACGCGAGTGCTATTTGCACTGTGTATGGCAATGGGAGCGCAATAGTGACTCTTCTTACTAGAAAACAACTCTTGCTCATAGGACCAGAAACTGCATGGGATTCAACTCCTTTTCTGACTGGGAAACAAACACTAGCTCGCCTTTCAAGAAACACACTCTGCTTTTGAGAAAAGAGCAGTCTTCTACTCTACTGTGTTTCCTATGGGGTCCGAACAGTGAGCTTGCTCAGAACAAAAGAACTTTGCTTCCTACACACACGGGCCATATCTACTTCAACTCTGCTTAGGAAACTGACAAGAACAGTAGCTCCTCTTCAGTTCAATACACTGTACTTGCTGGGAACAGACGCGAGTGCTATTTGAACAGTGTATGGCAATGGGAGCTCAATAGTGACTTTCCTTACCAGAAAACAACTCTTGCTCATAGGACCAGAATCTGCATGTGATTCAACTCCATTTAGGACTGGGAAACAAACGCTATCTCGCGTTACAAGAAACACACTCTACTTTTGAGAAAAGAGCACTCTTCTACTATACTGTGTTTCATAAGGGGTCAGAACAGTGAGCTTGCTCAGAACAAAAGAACTGTGCTTCCTACACACACGGGCCATATCTAGCTCAATTCTGCTTCTGAAACTGACAAGAGCAGTAGCTCCTCTTCAGTCCAATACACTGTACTTGCTGGGAACAGACGCGAGTGCTATTTGCACTGTCTATGGCAATGAGAGTGCAACAGTTACTTTCCTTACCAGAAAACAACTCTTGCTCGTAGGACCGAAAACTGCATGTGATTCAACTCCATTTAGAACTGGGAAATAAACGCTAGCTTGCCTTACAAGAAACACACTCTGCTTTTGAGAAAAGAGCACTCTTCTACTCTACTGTGTTTCCTATAGGGCCAAAACAGTGAGTTTGCTCAGAACAAAAGAACTGTGCTTCCTACACACATGGCCATATCTCGTTCAATTCTGCTTAGGAAACTGACAAGAACAGTAGATCCTCTTCAGTCCAATACACTGTACATGCTGGGAACCTAAGCCAGCGCTATTAGCCCTGTGTATGACAATGCCGCGCAATAGTGACTCTTCTTACCAGAAAACAACTCTTTTCATGGGACCAGAAACTGTATGTGACTCAACTCCATTTAGGACTGGGAAACAAACGCTAGCTCGCCTTACAAGAAACACACTCTGCTTTTGAGAAAAGAGCACTCTTCTACTCTACTGTGTTTCCTATTGGGTCCGAACAGTGAGCTGGCTCAGAACAAAAGAACTGTGCTTCCTACACACATGGGCCATATCTAGTACTACTCTGCTTAGGAAACTGACAAGAACAGTAGCTCCTAATAGTCCAATAGACTGTACTTGCTGGGAACAGACGCGAGTGCTATTTGCACTGTGTATGGCAATTGGAGAGCAATAGTGACCCTTCTTACCAGAAAACAACTCTTGCTCATAGGACCAGAAACTGCATGGGATTCAACTCCATTTCTGACTGGGTAACAAACACTAGCTCGCCTTACATGAAACACACTGTTCTTTTGAGAAAAGAGGACTCTTCTACTCTACTGTGTTTCCTAAGAAGTCTGAACAGTGAGCTTGCTCAGAACAAAAGAATTTTGCTTCCTACAAACACGGGCCATATCTAGTTCAACTCTGCTGAGGAAACTGACAAGAACAGTAGCTCCGGTTCAGTTCAATACACTGTACTTGCTGGGAACAGACGAGAGTGCTATTTGAACAGTGTATGGCAATGGGAGCGCAATAGTGACTTTCCTTACCAGAAAACAACTCTTGCTCGTAGGACCAGAAACTGCATGTGATTCAACTCCATTTAGGACTAGGAAACAAACGCTATCTCGCCGTACAAGAAACACTCTCTGCTTTTGAGAAAAGAGCACTCTTCTACTCTACTGTGTTTCCTATGGGGTCCAAACAGTGAGCTTGCTCAGAACAAAAGAACTGTGCTTCCTACACACACTGGCCATATCTAGTTCAACTCTGCTTAGGAAACTGACAAGAACAGTAGCTCCGCTTCAGTCCAATACACTCTACTTGCTGGGAAAAGACGCGAGTGCTATTTGCACTGTCTAAGGCAATGGGAGCGCAATAATGACTTTCCTTACCAGAAAACAACTCTTGCTCGTAGGACCAAAAACTGCATGTGATTCAACTCCATTTAGTACTGGGAAACAAATGCTAGCTTGCGTTACAAGAAACACACTCTTCTTTTGAGAAAAGAGCACTCTTCTACTCTACTCTGTTTCCTATGGGGTCCGAACAGTGAGCTTGCTCATAACAAAAGAACTGTGATCCTACACACACGGGCTATATCTAGTTCAACTCTGCTTAGGATACTGACAAGAACAGTAGCTCCTCTTCAGTCCAATACTCTGTACTTGCTGGGAACAGAAGCGAGTGCTATTTGCACTATGAATGGCAATGGGAGCACAATAGTGACTTTCCTTACCAGAAAACAACTTTTGCTTGCAGGACCAGAAACTGCATGTGATTCAACTCCATTTAGGACTGGGAAACAAACGCTAGCTCGCCTTACAAGAAACACACTCTGCTTTTGAGAAAAGAGCACTCTTCTACTCTACTTGTTTCCTATAAGGCCAGAACAGTGAGATTGCTCAGAACAAAAAACTGTGCTTTCTACACACACGGCTATAACTAGTTCAATTTTGCTTAGGAAACTGAAAAGAACAGTAGATCCTCTTCAGTCCAATACACTGTACATGCTGGGAACAGACACCAGTGCTTTTTGCCCTGTGTATGACAATGGGAGCACAATAGGTACTCGTCTTACCAGAAAACAACTCTTGCTCATAGGACCAGAAACTGCATGTGATTCAACTCCATTTAGGACTGGGAAACAAATGCTAGCTCGCCTTACAAGAAACACACTCTGCTTTTGAGAAAAGAGCACTCATCTACTATACTGTGTTTCCTAAGGGGTCAGAACATTGAGCTTGCTCAGAACAAAAGAACTGTGCATCCTACACACACCGGCCATATCTAATTCAACTCTGATTAGGAAATTGACAAGAACAGTAGCTCCTATCAGTCCAATACACTGTACTTGCTGGGAACAGACGCGAGGGCTATTTGCACTGTCTATGGCAATGGGAGCGCAATAGTGACTCTTCTTACCAGAAATCAACTCTTGCACGTAGGAACAGAAACTGCATGGGATTCAACTCCATTTCTGACTGGGAAACAAACACTAGCTCGCCATTCAAGTAACAGACTCTGCTTTTGAGAAAAGAGCACTCTTCTACTCTGCTGTGTTTCCTATAGTGCCAGTACAGTGAGCTTGCTCAGAACATAAGAACTGTGCTTCCTACACACACGGGCCATATCTAGTTCAACTCAGCTTAGGAAACTGACAAGAACAGTATCTCCTCTTCAGTCCAATACACTGTACTTGCTGGGAACAGACGCCAGTGCTATTTGCACTGTGTATGGCAATGGGAGCGCAATAGTGTCTCTTCTTACCAGAAAGCAACTCTTGCTCGTAGAACCATAAACTGCATGTGATTCAACTCCATTTAGGACTGGGAAACAAACGCTTGCTCACATTACAAGAAACACACTCTGCTTTTGAGAAAAGAGCTCTCTTCTACTCTACGGTGTTTCCTATAATGCCAGAAAAGTGAGCTTCCTCAGAACAAAAGAACTGTGCTTCCTACACACACGGGCCATATCTAGTTCAACTCTGCTTAGGAAACTGACAAGAACAGTATCTCCTATTCTGTCCAATACACTGTACTTGTTGGGAAGAGAAGCGAGTGCTTTTTGCAGTGTGTATGGCAATGGGAGTGCAATAGTGACTCTTCTTACCAGAAAACAACTCTTGCTCATACGACCAGAAACTGCATGGGATTCAACTCCATTTAGGACTGGGAAAAAAACGCTAGCTCGCCTTACAAGAAACACACTCTGCTTTTGAGAAAAGAGCACTCTTCTACTCTACTGTGTTTCCTATATGGCCAGAACAGTGAGCTTGCTCAGAATAAAAGAACTGTGCTTCCTACACACACGGGCCATATCTAGTTCAACTCTGATTAGGAAACTGACGAGAACAGTAGCTCCTCTTCAGTCCAATGCACTGTACTTCCTGGGAACAGACTCGAGTGCTATTTGCACTTTGTATGGAAATGGGAGCGCAATAGTGACTTTCCTTACCAGAAAAATACTCTTGCTCATAGGACTAAAAACTGCATGTGATTCAACTCCATTTAGGACTGGGAAACAAACGTTAGCTCGCCTTACAAGAAACACACTCTGCTTTTGAGAAAAGAGCACTATTCTATTCTCCTGTGTTTCCTTTAGGACCAGTACAGCAAGCTTGCTCAGAACAAAAGACCTGTGCTTCCTACGCACATGGCCATATCCAGTTCAATTCTGCTTAGGAAACTGACAAGAACAGTAGCTCCTCTTCAGTCCAATACACTCTACATGCTGGGAACAGACGCCAGTGCTATTTGCTCTGTGTATGACAATGGGAGCACAATAGTGTCTCTTCTTACCAGAAAACAACTCTTGCTCGTAGGACAAGAAACTGCATGGGATTCAACTCCATTTAGGACTGGGAAACAAACGCTACCTCGCCTTAAAAGAAACACACTCTGCTTTTGAGAAAAGAGCACTCTTCTACTCTACTGTGTTTCCCAAGGGCCAGAACAGTGAGCTTACTCAGAACAAAAGAACTGTGCTTCCTACATACACGGGCCATATCTAGTTCAACTCTGCTTAGGAACTGACGAGAACAGTAGCTCCTCTTCAGTCCAATACACTGTACTTGCTGGGAACAGACACGAGTGCTTTTTGCACTTTGTATGGAATTGGGAGCGCAATAGTGACTTTCCTTACCAGAAAACAACTCTTTCTCATTGGACCAAAAACTGCATGTGATTCAACTCCATTTAGGACTGGGAAACAAATGCTAGCTCGCCTTACTAGAAACACACTCTGCTTTTGAGAAAAGAGCACTCTTCTACTCTGCTGTGTTTCCTATAGTGCCAGTACAGTGAGCTTGCTCAGAACAAAAGAACTGTGCTTCCTTCACACACTGGCCATATCTAGTTCAATTCCGCTTAGGAAACTGACAAGAACAATAGATCCTCTTCAGTCCAATACACTGTACTTGCTAGGAACAGACGCCAGTGCTGTTTGCACTGTGTATACAATGGGAGAGTAATAGTGACTATTCTTACCAGAAAACAACTCTTGCTCCTAGGACCAGAAACTGCATGTGATTCAACTCCATTTAGGACTGGGAAAAAAACGCTAGCTTGCCTTACAAGAAACACACTCGGCTTGTGAGAAAAGAGCACTCTTCTACTCTACTGTGTTTCCTATGGTGTCCGAACAGTGAGCTTGCTCAGAACAAAAGAACTGTGATTCCTACACACATGGGACATATCTAGTTCAACTCTGCTTAGGAAACTGACAAGAACAGTATCTCCTCTTCAGTCCAATACACTGTACTTGCTGGGAACAGACTCCAGTGCTATTTGCACTGTGTATGGCAATGGGAGCGCAATAGTGACTCTTCTTACCAGAAAACAAATCTTGCTCGTAGGACCAGAAACTGCATGGGATTCAACTCCATTTAGGACTGGGAAAAAAACGCTAGCTCACCTTACAAGAAACACACTCTGCTTTTGAGAAAAGAGCACTCTTCTACTCTGCTGTGTTTCCTATACGGCCAGTACAGTGAGCTTGCTCAGAACAAAAGATCTGTGCTTCCTTCACACACGGGCCATATCTAGTTCAACTCTGCTTAGGAACTGACGAGAACAGTAGCTCCTCTTCAGTCCAATACACTGTACTTGCTGGGAACAGACGCGAGTGCTATTTGCACTGTGTATGGCAATGGGAGCGCAATAGTGACTTTCCTTACCAGAAAACAACTCTTGCTCTTAGGACCTGAAACTCCATGTGATTCCACTCCATTTATTACTGGGAAAGAAATGCTAGCTCGCCTTACAAGAAACACACTCTGCTTTTGAGAAAACAGCACTCTTCTACTCTACTGTGTTTCCTATAGCGCCAGAACAGTGAGCTTGCTCAGAACAAAAGAACTGTGATTCCTACACACATGGGCCATATCTAGTTCAACTCTGCTTAGGAAACTGACAAGAACAGTATCTCCTCTTCAGTCCAATACACTGTACTTGCTGGGAACAGACACCAGTGCTATTTGCACTGTGTATGGCAATGGGAGCGCAATAGTGACTCTTCTTACCAGAAAACAACTCTTGCTCGTAGGACCAGAAACTGCATGGGATTCAACTCTATTTAGGACTGGGAAACAAACACTAGCTTGCCTTACAAGAAATAAACTCTGCTTTTGAGAAAAGAGCACTCTTCTGCTCTACTGTGTTTTCTATAAGGCCAGAACAGTGAGCTTCCTCAGAACAAAAGAACTGTGCTTCCTACACACACGGGCCATATATAGTTCAACTCTGCTTATGAAACTGACAAGAACAGTATCTCCTATTCTGTCCAATACACTGTACTTGCTGGGAAAAAAAGCGAGTGCTATTTGCAATGTGTATGTCAATGGAAGCGCAATAGTGACTCTTCTAACCAGAAAACAACTCTTGCTCGTAGGATCAGAAACTGCATGTGATTCAACTGCATTTAGGACTGGGAAACAAACGCTAGCTCTCCTTACAAGAAAAACACTCTACTTTTGAGAAAAGAGCAATCCTCTACTCTACTGTGTTTCCTATAGGGCCAGAACAGTGAGCTTGCTCAGACCAAAGAACTGTGCTTCCTACACACACGGGCTATATCTAGTTCAACTCTGCTTAGGAAACTGACAAGAACAGCAGCTCTGCTTCTTTCCAATACACTGTACTTGCTGGGAGCAGACGCGAGTGCTATTTGCACTGTGTATGGCAATGGGAGCACAATAGTGACTCTTCTTACCAGAAAACAACTCTTGGTTGTAGGACCAGAAACTGCATGGGATTCAACTCCGTTTCTGACTGGGAAACAAACACTAGCTAGCCTTACAAGAAACACACTCTGATTTGAAAAAAGAGCACACTTCTACTCTACTGTGTTTCCCATGGGGTCCGAAAAGTGAGCTTGCTCAGAACAAAAGAACTGTGCTTCCACCACACACGGGCCATATCTAGTTCAACTCTGCTTAGGAAACTGACAAGAACAGTAGAGTTTCTTCTGTCCAATACACTGTACTTGCTGGGAACAGACGCGAGTGCTATTTGCACTGTGTACAGCAATGGGAGCACAATAGTGTCTCTCCTTACCAGAAAACAACTCTTGCTCGTAGGACCAGAAACTGCATGTGATTCAACTCCATTTAGGACTGGGAAACAAACGCTAGGTCGCCTTACAAGAAACACATTCTGCTTTTGAGAAAAGAGCACTCTTCTACTCTACATGTTTCCTATATCGCCAGAATAGTGTACTTGATCAGAACAAAAGAACTGGGCTTCGTACACACACGGCCATAACTAGTTCAATTCTGCTTAGGAAACTGACAAGAAGAGTAGATCCTCTTCAGTCCAATACACTGTACTTGCTGGGAACAGAATTGTGTGCTATTTGCTCTGTGTATGGCAATGGGAGCACAATAGTGACTCTTCTTACCAGAAAACAATTCTTGCTCGTAGGAACAGAAACTGCATGTGATTCAACTCCATTTAGGACTGGGAAACATGCTAGCTCACCTTACAAGAAACACAATCTGCTTTTGAGAAAAGAGCACTCTTCTACTTTCCTGTGTTTCCTATAGGGCCAGAACAGTGAGCTTGCTCAGAACAAAAGAACTGTGCTGACTACACGCACGGGCCATATCTATTTCAATTCTGCTTAGGTAACTGACAAGAACAGTAGATCCTCTTCAGTCCAATACACTGTACTTGCTGGGAACAGACGCGAGTGCTACTTGCACTGTGTAATGCAATGATAGCACAATAGTGACTCTTCTTACCAGAAAACAACTCTTGCTCGTAGGACCAGAAACTGCATGTGATTCAACTCCATTTAGGACTGGGAAACAAACGCTAGGTCGCCTTACAAGAAACACATTCTGCTTTTGAGAAAAGAGCACTCTTCTACTCTACATGTTTCCTATATCGCCGGAATAGTGTACTTGATCAGAACAAAAGAACTGGGCTTCGTACACACACACCAATAACTAGTTCAATTCTGCTTAGGAAACTGACAAGAAGAGTAGATCCTCTTCAGTCCAATACACTGTACTTGCTGGGAACAGAATCGTGTGCTATTTGCTCTGAGAATGGCAATGGGAGCGCAATAGTGACTCTTCTTACCAGAAAACAACTCTTTCTCGTAGGAACAGAAACTGCACGTGATTCAACTCCATTTAGGACTGGGAAACATGCTAGCTCGCCTTACAAGAAACACACTCTGCTTTTGAGAAAAGAGCACTCTTCTATTTTCCTGTGTTTCCTATAGGGCCAGAACAGTGAGCTTGCTCAGAACAAAAGAACTGTGCTGATTACACACACGGGCCATATCTATTTCAATTCTGCTTAGGTAACTGACAAGAACAGTAGATCCTCTTCAGTCCAATACACTGTACTTGCTGGGAACAAATGCCAGTGCTATTTGCCCTGTGTATGACAATGGGAGCGCAATAGTGAATCTTCTTACTAGAAAACAACTCTTGCTCTTAGGACCCGAAACTGCATGTGATTCAACTCCATTTAGGACTGTGAAACAAAAGCTAGCTCGCCTTACAAGAAACACAATCTGCTTTTGAGAAAAGAGCACTCTTCTACTCTATAGTGTTTTCTATGGGGTCCGAACCGTGAGCCTGCTCAGAACGAAAGAACTGTGGTTCCCACACACACGGGCCATATCTAGTTTAACTCTGCTTAGGAAACTGACAAGAACAGTAGCTCCTCTTCAGTCCAATACACTGTACTTGCTGGGAACAGACGCGAGTGCTATTTGCACTGTGTATGGCAATGGGAGCACAATAGTGACTTTCCTTACCAGAAAACAACTCTTGCTCTTAGGAGCAGAAACTGCATGTGATTCAACTCCATTTAGGACTGGGAAACAAACGCTAGGTCGCCTTACAAGAAACACAATCTGCTTTTGAGAAAAGAGCACTCTTCTACTCTACATGTTTCCTATATCGCCAGAATAGTGTACTTGATCAGAACAAAAGAACTGGGCTTCGTACACACACGGCCAAAACTAGTTCAATTCTGCTTAGGAAACTGACAAGAAGAGTAGATCCTCTTCAGTCCAATACACTGTACTTGCTGGGAACAGAATTGTGTGCTATTTGCTCTGTGTATGGCAATGGGAGCACAATAGTGACTCTTCTTACCAGAAAACAATTCTTGCTCGTAGGAACAGAAACTGCATGTGATTCAACTCCATTTAGGACTGGGAAACATGCTAGCTCACCTTACAAGAAACACACTCTGCTTTTGAGAAAAGAGCACTCTTCTACTTTCCTGTGTTTCCTATAGGGCCAGAACAGTGAGCTTGCTCAGAACAAAAGAACTGTGCTGACTACACACACGGGCCATATCTATTTCAATTCTGCTTAGGTAACTGACAAGAACAGTAGATCCTCTTCAGTCCAATACACTGTACTTGCTGGGAACAGACGCGAGTGCTATTTGCACTGTGTATGGCAATGATAGCACAATAGTGACTCTTCTTACCAGAAAACAACTCTTGCTCGTAGGACCAGAAACTGCATGTGATTCAACTCCATTTAGGACTGGGAAACAAACGCTAGGTCGCCTTACAAGAAACACATTCTGCTTTAGAGAAAAGAGCACTCTTCTACTCTACATGTTTCCTATATCGCCAGAATAGTGTACTTGATCAGAACAAAAGAACTGGGCTTCGTACACACACACCAATAACTAGTTCAATTCTGCTTAGGAAACTGACAAGAAGAGTAGATCCTCTTCAGTCCAATACACTGTACTTGCTGGGAACAGAATCGTGTGCTATTTGCTCTGAGAATGGCAATGGGAGCGCAATAGTAACTCTTCTTACCAGAAAACAACTCTTGCTCTTAGGAACAGAAACTGCATGTGATTCAACTCCATTTAGGACTGGGAAACATGCTAGCTCGCCTTACAAGAAACACACTCTGCTTTTGAGAAAAGAGCACTCTTCTACTTTCCTGTGTTTCCTATAGGGCCAGAACAGTGAACTTGCTCAGAACAAAAGAACTGTGCTGACTACACACACGGGCCATATTTATTTCAATTCTGCTTAGGTAACTGACAAGAACAGTAGATCCTTTTCAGTCCAATACACTGTACTTGCTGGGAACAGATGCCAGTGCTATTTGCCCTGTGTATGACAATGGGAGCGCAATATTGAATCTTCTTACTAGAAAACAACTCTTGCTCTTAGGACCCGAAACTGCATGTGATTCAACTCCATTTAGGACTGTGAACAAAAGCTAGCTCGCCTTACAAGAAACACAATCTGCTTTTGAGAAAAGAGCACTCTTCTACTCTATTGTGTTTTCTATGGGGTCCGAACAGTGAGCTTGCTCAGAACGAAAGAACTGTGGTTGCCACACACACGGGCCATATCTAATTTAACTCTGCTTAGGAAACTGACAAGAACAGTTGCTCCTCTTCAGTCCAATACACTGTACTTGCTGGGAACAGACGCGAGTGCTATTTGCACTGTGTATGGCAATGGGAGCACAATAGTGACTTTCCTTACCAGAAAACAACTCTTGCTCTTAGGAGCAGAAACTGCATGTGATTCAACTCCATTTAGGACTGGGAAACAAACGCTAGCTCGCCTTACAAGAAACACACTCTGCTTTTGAGAAAAGAGCACTCTTCTGCTCTACTGTGTTTCCTGTAAGGCCAGAACAGTGAGCTTCCTCAGAACAAAAGAACTGTGCTTCCTACACACACGGGCCATATCTAGTTCAACTCTGCTTATGAAACTGACAAGAACAGTATCTATTATTCTGTCCAATACACTGTACTTGCTGGGAAAAAAAGCGAGTGCTATTTGCAATGTGTATATCAATGGAAGTGCAATAGTGACTCTTCTAACCAGAAAACAACTCTTGCTCGTAGGTTCAGAAACTGCATGTGATTCAACTGCATTTAGGACTGGTAAACAAACGCTAGCTCTCCTTACAAGAAAAACACTCTACTTTTGAGAAAAGAGCACTCCTCTACTCTACTGTGTTTCCTATAGGGCCAGAACAGTGAGCTTGCTCAGAACCAAAGAACTGTGCTTCCTACACACACGGGCTATATCTAGTTCAACTCTGCTTAGGAAACTGACAAGAACAGCAGCTCTGCTGCTTTCCAATACACTGTACTTGCTGGGAGCAGACGCGAGTGCTATTTGCACTGTGTATGGCAATGATAGCACAATAGTGACTCTTCTTATCAGAAAACAACTCTTGCTCGTAGGACCAGAAACTGCATGTGATTCAACTCCATTTAGGACTGGGAAACAAACGCTAGGTCGCCTTACAAGAAACACATTCTGCTTTTGAGAAAAGAGCACTCTTCTACTCTACATGTTTCCTATATCGCCAGAATAGTGTACTTGATCAGAACAAAAGAACTGGGCTTCGTACACACACGGACATAACTAGTTCAATTCTGCTTAGGAAACTGACAAGAACAGTAGATCCTCTTCAGTCCAATACACTGTACTTGCTGGGAACAGACGCCAGTGCTGTTTGCACTGTGTATACAATGGGAGAGTAATAGTGACTATTCTTACCAGAAAACAACTCTTGATCGTAGGACCAGAAACTGCATGTGATTCAACTCCATTTAGGACTGGGAAAAAAACGCTAGCTTGCCTTACAAGAAACACACTCGGCTTTTGAGAAAAGAGCACTCTTCTACTCTACTGTGTTTCCTATGGTGTCCGAACAGTGAGCTTGCTCAGAACAAAAGAACTGTGATTCCTACACACATGGGCCATATCTAGTTCAACTCTGCTTAGGAAACTGACAAGAACAGTATCTCCTCTTCAGTCCAACACACTGTTCTTGCTGGGAACAGACGCCAGTGCTATTTGCACTGTGTATGGCAATGGGAGCGCAATAGTGACTCTTCTTACCAGAAAACAACTCTTGCTCGTAGGACCAGAAACTGCATGGGATTCAACTCCATTTAGGACTGGGAAAAAAACGCTAGCTCGCCTTACAAGAAACACACTCTGCTTTTGAGAAAAGAGCACTCTTCTACTCTACTGTGTTTCCCATAGGGCCAGAACAGTGAGCTTGCTCAGAACAAAAGAACTGTGCTTCCTACACACACGAGCCATATCTAGTTCAACTCTGCTTAGGAAACTGAAGAGAACAGTAGCTCCCCTTCAGTCCAATACACTGTACTTGCTGGGAACAGACACGAGTGCTATTTGCACTTTGTATGGAAATGGGAGCACAATAGTGACTTTAATTACCAGAAAACAACTCTTGCTCATAGGACCAAAAACTGCATGTGATTCAACTCCATTTAGGACTGGGAAACAAACGCTAGCTCACCTTACAAGAAACACACTCTGCTTTTGAGAAAAGAGCACTCTTCTACTCTGCTGTGTTTCCTATAGGGCCAGTACAGTGAGCTTGCTCAGAACAAAAGAACTGTGCTTCCTTCACACACGGGCCATATCTAGTTCAATTCTGCTTAGGAAACTGACAAGAACAGTAGATCCTCTTCAGTCCAATACACTCTACATGCTGGGAACAGACGCCAGTGCTATTTGCCCTGTGTATGACAATGGGAGCAAAATAGTGTCTCTTCTTACCAGAAAACAACTCTTGCTCGTAGGACCAGAAACTGCATGGGATTCAACTCCATTTAGGACTGGGAAACAAACGCTACCTCGCCTTACAAGAAACACACTCTGCTTTTGAGAAAAGAGCACTCTTCTACTCTACTGTGTTTCCCATAGGGCCAGAACAGTGAGCTTGCTCAGAACAAAAGAACTGTGCTTCCTACACACGGGCCATATCTAGTTAAACTCTGCTTAGGAAACTGACGAGAACAGTAGCTCCTCTTCAGTCCAATACACTGTACTTGCTGGGAACAGACGCGAATGCTATTTGCACTGTGTATGGCAATGGGAGCGCAATAGTGACTTTCCTTACCAGAAAACAACTCTTGCTCTTAGGACCTGAAACTCCATGTGATTCAACTCCATTTATTACTGGGAAAGAAATGCTAGCTCGCCTTACAAGAAACACACTCTGCTTTTGAGAAAACAGCACTCTTCTACTCTACTGTGTTTCCTATAGCGCCAGAACAGTGAGCTTGCTCAGAACAAAAGAACTGTGATTCCTACACACATGGGCCATATCTAGTTCAACTCTACTTAGGAAACTGACAAGAACAGTATCTCCTCTTCAGTCCAATACACTGTACTTGCTGGGAACAGACGCCAGTGCTATTTGCACTGTGTATGGCAATGATAGCACAATAGTGACTCTTCTTACCAGAAAACAACTCTTGCTCGTAGGACCAGAAACTGCATGGGATTCAACTCTATTTAGGACTGGGAAACAAACGCTAGCTCGCCTTACAAGAAACACACTCTGCTTTTGAGAAAAGAGCACTCTTCTGCTCTACTGTGTTTTCTATAAGGCCAGAACAGTGAGCTTCCTCAGAACAAAAGAACTGTGCTTCCTACACACACGAGCCATATATAGTTCAACTCTGCTTATGAAACTGACAAGAACAGTATCTCCTATTCTGTCCAATACACTGTACTTGCTGGGAAAAAAGGCGAGTGCTATTTGCAATGTGTATGTCAATGGAAGCGCAATAGTGACTCTTCTAACCAGAAAACAACTCTTGCTCGTAGGATCAGAAACTGCATGTGATTCAACTGCATTTAGGACTGGGAAACAAACGCTAGCTCTCCTTACAAGAAAAACACTCTAATTTTGAGAAAAGAGCACTCCTCTACTCTACTGTGTTTCCTATAGGGCCAGAACAGTGAGCTTGCTCAGAACCAAAGAACTGTGCTTCCTACACACACGGGCTATATCTAGTTCAACTCTGCTTAGGAAACTGACAAGAACAGCAGCTCTGCTTCTTTCCAATACACTGTACTTGCTGGGAGCAGACGCGAGTGCTATTTGCACTGTGTATGGCAATGGGAGCACAATAGTGACTCTTCTTACCAGAAAACAACTCTTGGTTGTAGGACCAGAAACTGCATGGGATTCAACTCCGTTTCTGACTGGGAAACAAACACTAGCTAGCCTTACAAGAAACACACTCTGATTTGAAAAAAGAGCACACTTCTACTCTACTGTGTTTCCCATGGGGTCCGAAAAGTGAGCTTGCTCAGAACAAAAGAACTGTGCTTCCACCACACACGGGCCATATCTAGTTCAACTCTGCTTAGGAAACTGACAAGAACAGTAGAGTTTCTTCTGTCCAATACACTGTACTTGCTGGGAACAGACGAGAGTGCTATTTGCACTGTGTACAGCAATGGGAGCACAATAGTGTCTCTCCTTACCAGAAAACAACTCTTGCTCGTAGGACCAGAAACTGCATGTGATTCAACTCCATTTAGGACTGGGAAACAAACGCTAGGTCGCCTTACAAGAAACACATTCTGCTTTTGAGAAAAGAGCACTCTTCTACTCTACATGTTTCCTATATCGCCAGAATAGTGTACTTGATCAGAACAAAAGAACTGGGCTTCGTACACACACGGCCATAACTAGTTCAATTCTGCTTAGGAAACTGACAAGAAGAGTAGATCCTCTTCAGTCCAATACACTGTACTTGCTGGGAACAGAATTGTGTGCTATTTGCTCTGTGTATGGCAATGGGAGCACAATAGTGACTCTTCTTACCAGAAAACAATTCTTGCTCGTAGGATCAGAAACTGCATGTGATTCAACTCCATTTAGGACTGGGAAACATGCTAGCTCACCTTACAAGAAACACAATCTGCTTTTGAGAAAAGAGCACTCTTCTACTTTCCTGTGTTTCCTATAGGGCCAGAACAGTGAGCTTGCTCAGAACAAAAGAACTGTGCTGACTACACACACGGGCCATATCTATTTCAATTCTGCTTAGGTAACTGACAAGAACAGTAGATCCTCTTCAGTCCAATACACTGTACTTGCTGGGAACAGACGCGAGTGCTATTTGCACTGTGTAATGCAATGATAGCACAATAGTGACTCTTCTTACCAGAAAACAACTCTTGCTCGTAGGACCAGAAACTGCATGTGATTCAACTCCATTTAGGACTGGGAAACAAATGCTAGGTCGCCTTACAAGAAACACATTCTGCTTTTGAGAAAAGAGCACTCTTCTACTCTACATGTTTCCTATATCGCCAGAATAGTGTACTTGATCAGAACAAAAGAACTGGGCTTCGTACACACACACCAATAACTAGTTCAATTCTGCTTAGGAAACTGACAAGAAGAGTAGATCCTCTTCAGTCCAATACACTGTACTTGCTGGGAACAGAATCGTGTGCTATTTGCTCTGAGAATGGCAATGGGAGCGCAATAGTGACTCTTCTTACAGAAAACAACTCTTTCTCGTAGGAACAGAAACTGCATGTGATTCAACTCCATTTAGGACTGGGAAACATGCTAGCTCGCCTTACAAGAAACACACTCTGCTTTTGAGAAAAGAGCACTATTCTACTTTCCTGTGTTTCCTATAGGGCCAGAACAGTGAGCTTGCTCAGAACAAAAGAACTGTGCTGACTACACACACGGGCCATATCTATTTCAATTCTGCTTAGGTAACTGACAAGAACAGTAGATCCTCTTCAGTCCAATACACTGTACTTGCTGGGAACAAATGCCAGTGCTATTTGCCCTGTGTATGACAATGGGAGCGCAATAGTGAATCTTCTTACTAGAAAACAACTCTTGCTCTTAGGACCCGAAACTGCATATGATTCAACTCCATTTAGGACTGTGAAACAAAAGCTAGCTCGCCTTACAAGAAACACAATCTGCTTTTGAGAAAAGAGCACTCTTCTACTCTATTGTGTTTTCTATGGGGTCCGAACAGTGAGCTTGCTCAGAACGAAAGAACTGTGGTTCCCACACACACGGGCCATATCTAGTTTAACTCTGCTTAGGAAACTGACAATAACAGTAGCTCCTCTTCAGTCCAATACACTGTACTTGCTGGGAACAGACGCGAGTGCTATTTGCACTGTGTATGGCAATGGGAGCACAATAGTGACTTTCCTTACCAGAAAACAACTCTTGCTCTTAGGAGCAGAAACTGCATGTGATTCAACTCCATTTAGGATTGGGAAACAAACGCTAGCTTGCCTTACAATAAACATACTCTGCTATTGAGAAAAGAGCACTCTTCTACTCTACTGTATTTTTTATGGGGTCCGAACAGTGTGCTTGCTCAGAACAAAATAACTGTGCTTCCTACACACATGGGCCATATCTAGTTCAACTCTGCTTAAGAACCTGACAAGAACAGTAGATCCTCCTCAGTCCAATACACTGTACTTGCTGGGAACAGACACCATTGCTATTTGTCCTGTGCATGACAATGGGAGCAAAAAAGTGACTCTTCTTACCATAAAACTACTCTTCCTCGTAGGACCAGAAACTGCATGGCATTCAACTCCATTTCTGACTGGGAAACAAACACTAGCTCACCTTACAAGAAACACACTCCGCTTTTGAGAAAAGAGCACTCTTCTACTCTACTGTGTTTCCTAATTGTTCCGAAGAGTGAGCTTGCTCAGAACAAAAGAACTGTGCTTTGTACACACACGGTCCATATTTGGTTCAACTCTGCTTAGGAAACTGACAAGAACAGTAGATCCTCTTCAGTCCAATACACGTTACCTGCTGGAAGCAGACGAGTGTGGTATTTGCACAGTGTATGGCAATGGAAGCACAATAGTGACTTTCCTTACCAGAAAAAATCTCTTGCTCGTAGGACCAGAAACTGCATGGGATTCAACTACATTTATGACTGGGAAACAAACACTAGCTCGCCTTACAAGAAACTCACTCTGCTTTTGAGAAAAGAGCACTCTTCTACTCTACAGTGTTTCCTATGGGGTCCGAACAGTGAGCTTGCTCAGAACAAAAGAACTGTGCTTCCTACACACACGGGCCATATCTAGTTCAACTCTGCTTAGGAAACTGACAAGAAAAGAGCTCCTCGTCAGTCCAATACACTGTACTCACTGTGAACAGACGCGAGTGCTATTTGCACTGTGTATGGCAATGGGAGCACAATAGTGACTTTAATTACCAGAAAACAACTCTTGCTCGTAGGACCAAAAACTGCATGTGATTCAACTCCATTTAGGACTGGGAAACAAACGCTAGCTCGCCTTACAAGAAACACACTCTGCTTTTGAGAAAAGAGCACTCTTCTACTCTACTGTGCTTTTTATAGGGCCAGTACAGTGAGCTTGCTCAGAACAATGAACTGTGCTGACTACACACACAGGCCATATCTATTTCAATTCTGCTTAGGTAACTGACAAGAACAGTAGATCCTCTTCAGTCCAATGCAGTGTACTTGATGGGAACAGACGCCAGTGCTATTTGCCCTGTGTATGACAATGGGAGCACAATAGTGACTCTTCTTACAAGAAAACAACTCTTGCTCATAGGACCAAAATCTGCATGTGATTCAACTCCATTTCTGACTGGGAAACTGACGCTAGCTCGCCTTACAAGAAACACACTCTGCTTTTGAGAAAAGAGCACTCTTCTACTCTAATGTGTTTCCTATGGGGTCCAAACAGTGAGCTTGCTCAGAACAAAAGAACTGTGCTTCCTACACACACGGCCATATCTAGTTCAATTCTACTTAGGAAACTGACAAGAACAGTAGCTCCTCTTCAGTCCAATACACTGTACTTGCTGGGAACAGACGCCTGTGCTATTTGCACTGTGTATGGCAAAGGGAGCGCAATAGTGACTCTTCTTATCAGAAAACAACTCTTGCTCGTAGGACCAGAAACTGCATGAGATTCAACTCCATTTCTGTCTGGGAAGCAAACACTAGCTACATTACAATAAACACACTCTGCTTTTGAGAAAAGAGCACTCTTCTACTCTACTGTGTTTCCTATAGGGCCAGAACAGTGAGCTTGCTCAGAACAAAAGAACTGTGCTGACTACACACACGGGCCATATCTATTTCAACTCTGCTTAGGTAACTGACAAGAACAGTAGATCCTCTTCAGTCCAATACACTGTACTTGCGGGGAACAGACGCCAGTGATATTTGCCCTGTGTATGACAATGGGAGCGCAATAGGGAATCTTCTTACCAGAAAACAACTCTTGCTCTTAGGACCCGAAACTGCATGTGATTCAACTCCATTTAGGACTGTGAAACAAACGCTAGCTCGCCTTACAAGAAACACAATCTGCTTTTGAGAAAAGAGCACTCTTCTACTCTATTGTGTTTTCTATGGGGTCCGAACAGTGAGCTTGCTCAGAACAAAAGAACTGTGGTTCCCACACACACGGGCCATATCTAGTTCAACTCTGCTTAGGAAACTGACAAGAACAGTAGCTCCTCTTAAGTCCAATACTCTTACTTGCTGGGAACAGACGCGAGTGCTATTTGCACTGTGTATGGCAATTTGAGCATAGTAGTGACTTTCCTTACCAGAAAACAACTCTTGCTCTTAGGAGCAGAAACTGCATGTGATTCAACTCCATTTAGGACTGGGAAACAAATGCTAGCTTGCCTTACAAGAAACATACTCTGCTTTTGAGAAAAGAGCACTCTTCTACTCTACTGTATTTTTTATGGGGTCCGAACAGTGTGCTTGCTAGAACAAAAGAACTGTGCTTCCTATACACATGGGCCATATCTAGTTCAACTCTGCTTAGGAAAATGACAAGAACATTAGCTCCTCTTCAGTCCAATACAATGTACTTCCTGGGAACAGACGCGAGTGCTATTTGCACTGTGTATGGCAATCGGAGCTCAATAGTGACTCTTTTGCCAGAAAACAACTCTTGCTCGTAGGACTAGAAACTGCATGGGATTCAACTCCACTTAGGTCTGGAAAACAAACGCTAGCTCGACTTACACGAAACACACTCTGCTTTTGAGAAAAGAGTACTCTTCTACTCTACTGTTTTTCCTAAGGGATCCGAACAGTGAACTAGCTCAGAACAAAAGAACTGTGCTTCCTACACACACGGGCCATATCTAGTTCAACTCTGCTTAGGAAACTGACAAGAACAGTAGCTCCTCTTCAGTCCAATACACTGTACTTGCTGAGAACAGACGCGAGTGCTATTTGCACTGTGTATGGCAATGGGAGCTCAATAGTGACTCTTCTTAACAGAAAACAACTCTTGCTAGTAGGACCAGAAACTGCATGGCATTCAACTCCATTTCTGACTGGGAAACAAACACTTGCTCGCCTTACAAGAAACACACTCTGCTTTTGAGAAAAGAGCACTCTTCTACTCTACTGTGTTTCCTAATTGTTCCGAACAGTGAGGTTGCTCAGAACAAAAGAACTGTGCTTTGTACACACACGGGCCTTATCTAGTGCAACTCTGCTTAGGAAACTGACAAGAACAGTAGATCCTCTTCAGTCCAATACACGGTACTTGCTGGAAGCAGACGCGTGTGGTATTTGCACAGTGTATGGCAATGGAAGCGCAATAGTGACTTTCCTTACCAGAAAAAAACTCTTGCTCGTAGGACCAGAAACTGCATGGGATTCAACTCCATTTCTGACTGGGAAACAAACACTAGCTTGCCTTACAAGAAACACACTCTGCTTTTGAGAAAAGAGCGCTCTTCTACTCTACAGTGTTTCCTATAGTGCCAGAACAGTGAGCTTGCTCAGAACAAAAGAACTGTGCTTCCTACACACACGGGCAATATTTAGTTCAACTCTGCTTAGGAAACTGACAAGAACAGTAGATCCTCTTCAGTCCAATACACTGTACTTGCTGGGAACAGACGTCAGTGCTATTTGCCCTGTGTATGACAATGGGAGCACAATAGTGACTCTTCTTACAAGAAAACAACTCTTGCTCATAGGACCACAAACTGCATGTGATTCAACTCCACTTCTTACTCGGAAACAAACGCTAGCTCGCCTTACAAGAAAAACACTCTGCTTTTGAGAAAAGAGCACTCTTCTACTCTTCTGTGTTTCCTATAGGGCCAGAACAGTGAGCTTGATCACAACAAAAAAACTGTGCTTCCCACACACACGGACGATATCTAGGTCAACTCTGCTTAGGAACCTGACAAGAACAGTAGATCCTCCTCAGTCCAATACACTGTACATGCTGGGAACAGACACCATTGCAATTTGCCCTGTGCATGACAATGGGAGCACAATAGTGACTCTTCTTACCAGAAAACAACTCTTGCTCGTAGGACCAGAAACTCCATGGCATTCAACTCCATTTCTGACTGGGAAACAAACACTAGCTCGCCTTACAAGAAACACACTCTGCTTTTGAGAAAAGAGCACTCTTCTACTCTACTTTGTTTCCTAATTGTTCCGAAAAGTGAGCTTGCTCAGAACAAAAGAACTGTGCTTCCTACACACACGGGCCATATCTAGTTCAACTCTCCTTAGGAAACTGACAAGAAAAGTGCTCCTTGTCAGTCCAATACACTGTACTCGCTGTGAACAGACGCGAGTGCTATTTGCACTGTGTATGGCAATGGGAGCACAATAGTGACTTTCCTTACCAGAAAACAACTCTTGCTCATAGGACCAAAAACTGCATGTGATTCAACTCCATTTAGGACTGGGAAACAAACGCTAGCTCACCTTACGAGAAACACACTCTGCTTTTGAGAAAAGAGCACTCTTCTACTCTACTGTGCTTTTTATAGGGCCAGTACAGTGAGCTTGCTCAGATCAATGAACTGTGCTGACTACACACACAGTCCATATCTATTTCAATTCTGCTTAGGAAACTGACAAGAACAGTAGATCCTCTTCAGTCCAATACACTGTACTTGCTGGGAACAGAAGCCAGTGCTATTTGCCCTGTGTATGACAATGGGAGCACAAGAGTGACTCTTCTTACAAGAAAACAACTCTTGCTCATAGGACCAGAAACTGCATGGCATTCAACTCCATTTCTGACTGGGAAACAAACACTAGCTCGCCTTACAAGAAAAACACTCTGCTTTTGAGAAAAGAGCACTCTTGTACTCTACTGTGTTTCCTAATTGTTCCGAACAGTGAGCTTGCTCAGAACAAAAGAGCTGTGCTTTGTACACACACGGTCCATATCTAGTTCAACTCTGCTTAGGAAACTGACAAGAACAGTAGATCCTCTTCAGTCCAATACACGGTACTTGCTGGAAGCAGACGTGTGTGGTATTTGCACAGTGTATCGCAATGGAAGTGCAAATGTGACTTTCCTTACCAGAAAAAAACTCTTGCTCGTAGGACCAGAAACTACATGGGGTTCAACTCCATTTCTGTCTGGGAAACAAACACTAGCTCGCCTTACAAGAAACACACTCTGCTTTTGAAAAAAGAGGGCCCTTCTACTCTACAGTGTTTCCTATGGGGTCCGAACAGTGAGCTTGCTCAGAACAAAAGAACTGTGCTTCCTACACACACGGGCCATATCTAGTTCAACTCTGCTTAGGAAACTGACAAGAAAAGAGCTCCTCGGGACTTCCCTTCTGAAGCACAGGTGAGTGCCCTAGCTTGCCCCCGACCCCATCCCTGGGCACCAGCCACTCTGGGGAAGACCTGCCCAACTTGGGCCCAGGTTCTGGTCCCCGGGCAGGTGCCCTTCTACCACAACCGGGAAGGATCCCCTTCTCCAAGACCCCTGGCAGACCCTGCAGTCTCCACGCCCTGCCCCCACGCCCATCTGCCTGAGCCCCAAGCCTCTTCCTGAGACTTAGAGGCCGGCCCCCAGCTCCCATCTTGCCCAGGACTTCCCTTCTGAAGCTCAGGTGAGTGCCCTAGCTTGCCCCCGACCCCATCCCTGGGCACCAGCCACTCCGGGGAAGACCTGCCCAACTTGGCCCCAGGTTCTGGTCCCCGGGCAGGTGCCCTTCTACCACAACCGGGAAGGATCCCCTTCTCCAAGACCCCTGGCAGACCCTGCAGTCTCCACGCCCTGCCCCCACGCCCATCCGCCTGAGCCCCAAGCCTCTTCCTGAGACTTAGAGGCCAGGCCCCCCAGCTCCCATCTTGCCCAGGACTTCCCTTCTGAAGCACAAGTGAGTGCCCTAGCTTGCCCCAGACACCATCCCTGGGCACCAGCCACTCCGGGGAAGACCTGCCCAACTTGGGCCCAGGTTCTGGTCCCCGGGCAGGTGCCCTTCTACCCCAACCGGGAAAGATCCCCTTCTCCAAGACCCCTGGCAGACCCTGCAGTCTCCACGCCCTGCCCCCACGCCCATCTGCCTGAGCCCCAAGTCTCTTCCTGAGACTTAGAGGCCGGCCCCCAGCTCCCATCTTCCCCCGGACTTCCCTTCTGAAGCACAGGTGAGTGCCCTAGCTTGCCCCCGACCCCATCCCTGGGCACCAGCCACTCCGGGGAAGACCTGCCCAACTTGGGCCCAGGTTCTGGTCCCCGGGCAGGTGCCCTTCTACCACAACCGGGAAGGATCCCCTTCTCCAAGACCCCTGGCAGACCCTGCAGTCTCCACGCCCTGCCCCCACGCCCATCCGCCTGAGCCCCAAGCCTCTTCCTGAGACTTAGAGGCCAGGCCCCCCAGCTCCCATCTTGCCCAGGACTTCCCTTCTGAAGCACAGGTGAGTGCCCTAGCTTGCCCCAGACCCCATGGCTGGGCACCAGCCACTCCGGGGAAGACCTGCCCAACTTGGGCCCAGGTTCTGGTCCCCGGGCAGGTGCCCTTCTACCCCAACCGGGAAAGATCCCCTTCTCCAAGACCCCTGGCAGACCCTGCAGTCTCCACGCCCTGCCCCCACGCCCATCTGCCTGAGCCCCAAGCCTCTTCCTGAGACTTAGAGGCCGGCCCCCAGCTCCCATCTTCCCCCGGACTTCCCTTCTGAAGCACAGGTGAGTGCCCTAGCTTGCCCCCGACCCCATCCCTGGGCACCAGCCACACCGAGGAAGACCTGCCCAACTTGGCTCCAGGTTCTGGTCCCCGGGCAGGTGCCCTTCTACCACAACCGGGAAGGATCCCCTTCTCCAAGACCCTTGGCAGACCCTGCAGTCTCCACGCCCTGCCCCCACGCCCATCTGCCTGAGCCCCAAGCCTCTTCCTGAGACTTAGAGGCCGGCCCCCAGCTCCCATCTTGCCCAGGACTTCCCTTCTGAAGCACAGGTGAGTGCCCTAGCTTGCCCCCGACCCCATCCCTGGGCACCAGCCACTCCGGGGAAGACCTGCCCAACTTGGGCCCAGGTTCTGGTCCCCGGGCAGGTGCCCTTCTACCACAACCGGGAAGGATCCCCTTCTCCAAGACCCTTGGCAGACCCTGCAGTCTCCACGCCCTGCCCCCACGCCCATCCGCCTGAGCCCCAAGCCTCTTCCTGAGACTTAGAGGCCAGGCCCCCCAGCTCCCATCTTGCCCAGGACTTCCCTTCTGAAGCACAGGTGAGTGCCCTAGCTTGCCCCTGACCCCATCCCTGGGCACCAGCCACTCCGGGGAAGACCTGCCCAACTTGGGCCCAGGTTCTGGTCCCCGGGCAGGTGCCCTTCTACCCCAACCAGGAAAGATCCCCTTCTCCAAGACCCCTGGCAGACCCTGCAGTCTCCACGCCCTGCCCCCACGCCCATCTGCCTGAGCCCCAAGTCTCTTCCTGAGACTTAGAGGCCGGCCCCCAGCTCCCATCTTGCCCCGGACTTCCCTTCTGAAGCACAGGTGAGTGCCCTAGCTTGCCCCCGACCCCATCCCTGGGCACCAGCCACTCCGGGGAAGACCTGCCCAACTTGGCCCCAGGTTCTGGTCCCCGGGCAGGTGCCCTTCTACCACAACCGGGAAGGATCCCCTTCTCCAAGACCCCTGGCAGACCCTGCGGTCTCCACGCCCTGCCCCCACGCCCATCTGCCTGAGCCCCAAGCCTCTTCCTGAGACTTAGAGGCCGGCCCCCAGCTCCCATCTTCCCCCGGACTTCCCTTCTGAAGCACAGGTGAGTGCCCTAGCTTGCCCCCGACCCCATCCCTGGGCACCAGCCACTCCGGGGAAGACCTGCCCAACTTGGCCCCAGGTTCTGGTCCCCGGGCAGGTGCCCTTCTACCACAACCGGGAATGATCCCCTTCTCCAAGACCCTTGGCAGACCCTGCAGTCTCCACGCCCTGCCCCCACGCCCATCTGCCTGAGCCCCAAGCCTCTTCCTGAGACTTAGAGGCCGGCCCCCAGCTCCCATCTTGCCCAGGACTTCCCTTCTGAAGCACAGGTGAGTGCCCTAGCTTGCCCCCGACCCCATCCCTGGGCACCAGCCACTCTGGGGAAGACCTGCCCAACTTGGGCCCAGGTTCTGCTCCCCGGGCAGGTGCCCTTCTAGCCCCACTGGGAAGAATCCCCTTCTCCAAGACCCCTGGCAGACCCTGCAGTCTCCACGCCCTGCCCCCACGCCCATCCGCCTGAGCCCCAAGCCTCTTCCTGAGACTTAGAGGCCAGGCCCCCCAGCTCCCATCTTGCCCAGGACTTCCCTTCTGAAGCACAGGTGAGTGCCCTAGCTTGCCCCGGACCCCATCCCTGGGCACCAGCAACTCCAGGGAAGACCTGCCCAACTTGGCCCCAGGTTCTGGTCCCTGGGCAGGTGCCCTTCTAGCCCCACCGGGAAGGATCTCCTTCTCCAAGACCCCTGGCAGACCCTGCAGTCTCCACGCCCTGCCCCACGCCCATCCGCCTGAGCCCCAAGCCTCTTCTTGAGACTTAGAGGCTGGCCCCCAGCTCCCATCTTGCCGTGGATTTCCCATCTGGAGGAGAGAGAGAGAGAGAGAGAGAGAGAGAGAGAGAGAGAGAGGAGAGCACCCATCCTCCCCCGGACTTCCCTTCTGAACAAGAGCTTCCATCCTGTCCCGGACTTCCAATTTGGACAAGAGAGCTCCCATCTGGACAAGAGAGAGAGACTTCCTGAATCTGTCAGCTCTGAACCAAGTGTGCGAATAAGGCCAGGAACGAACCACAAGGAGATGGGCAGACGTCAAGGCAGAAACACATACAACAAAATGAATAGTAATACACCATCACCAGGCCCTAGCCCTCCTCCAACACCTAGACCTGAACATCAGAAATTGGAAGAAGCAGAAGAAAATAGCCTTATGAATGTCATCATGAGGAAGCTAGAGGCTCGTGTAGAGGAAAAGACAAAAAAATGTGAAGAACGCTGTAAACAACTAGAGGAAAGGGCAAACAAATTAGAAGAAATCAATAAAGTCCTGGAAGAGAACAATAAAATACTGAAAGAAAATCAAGAAAAATCAATGAAACAAATGAAGGAAACAGTCCAAGACCTGAAAAGGGAAATAGAAAAAATGAAGAAGACACAAACAGAGGGAATGCTGGAAATAGAAAATCTGAGAAAACGATTGGGAACTTCAGATGCAAGTATAATCAACAGAATGCAAGAGATGGAAGAGAGGATCTCTAGCGTTGAAGATACAATAGAAGAAATGGATTCATCAGTCAAAGAAAACACTAAAGTCAACAAAGTCATGAACCAAAATGTCCAAGAAATTTGGGACACCATGAAAAGACCAAACCTACGAATAATAGGGGTAGAAGAAGGAGAAGAATACCAACTCAAGGGCACAGAAAATATATTCAACAAGATCATAGAAGAAAACTTTCCCAACTTAAAGAAGGAAATGCCTATGAAGATACAGGAAGCCTATAGAACTCCAAACAGACTAGACCCCCAAAAAAAGTCCCCTCGCCACATAATAATTAAACAATTAAACGTACAGAATAAAGAAAGAATATTAAGAGCAGCAAAGGAAAAAGGCCAAGTGACATATAAAGGCAAACCTATCAGAATAACACCCGATTTCTCAATGGAGACTTTGAAAGCCAGAAGGTCCTGGACAGATGTAATGCAGACATTAAGAGACCATGGATGTCAGCCTAGACTAATATACCCAGCAAAACTTTCAATCGTCATAGATGGAGTGAACAAGACATTCCATGACAAAGCCAGATTTAAACAATATTTATCCACAAACCCAGCCCTACAGAAAGCACTAGAAGGAAAATTCCAACCTAAGGAAGTCAGATACAACCTCGAAAACACAGGCAATAGATAAAGCCACAGCAGTAGACCCCAACGAAGAAAAGTACACACACATCACCACCAAAAAATAACAGGAATGAACAATCACTGGACATTAATATCCCTCAATATCAATGGACTTAATTCACCTATAAAAAGACATAGGCTTACAGAATGGATACGAAAGCAGGACCCATCTTTCTGCTGCATACAAGAAACACATCTCAAATTCAAAGATAGACACTACCTAAAAATAAAAGGCTGGGAAAAGACTTTCCAATCAAACGGTCTTAAGAAACAAGCGGGTGTAGCCATCCTGATATCCAGCAAAATAGACTTCAAACTAAAATCAATCAAAAGAGATCAAGAAGGGCATTACATACTCATCACAGGAAAGATCCACCAAGATGAAGTCTCAATTCTGAACATTTATGCCCCAAACACAAGGGCACCCACATATGTAAAAGAAACATTATTAAAGCTTAAATCACATATAAAACCCCACACATTAATAGTGGGAGACCTCAACACCCCACTTTCACCACTGGACAGATCCCCCAAATCGAAACTTAACAGAGAAATAAAGGACTTAATTGATGTCATGACTCAAATGGACTTAATTGACATCTACAGAACATTCCATCCTAACAAAAAAGAATATACCTTCTTCTCAGCACCCCATGGAACCTTCTCTAAAATCGACCACATACTTGGTCACAAAGCAAATCTAAACAGATACAAAACAATTAGAATAACCTCCTGTGTTCTATCAGACCACCATGGTCTAAAGTTGGATTTCAACAACAACAAAAACTACAGAAAACCTACAATCTCATGGAAACTGAACAATACCCACCTGAATCACCAATGGGTTAAGGAAGAAATAAAGAAAGAAATTAAAGACTTCCTAGAGATCAACGAAAATGAAGACACCACATATCCAAACCTATGGGACACTATGAAAGCAGTACTAAGAGGGAAATTCATAGCACTAAACGCCCACATAAATAAGCTGGAGAAATCTGACACTAGTGACTTAACAGCACACCTGAAAGTTCTAGAACAGGAAGAAGCAAAGTCTCCCAGGAAAAATAGATGCCAGGAAATTATCAAAGTGAGAGCTGAAATCAATAAAATAGAAACAAAGAGAACAATACAAAAAATTAATGAAACAAAGAGTTGGTTCTTTGAGAAAATCAACAAGATAGACAAGCCCTTATCCAAACTAACCAAAAGACAGAGAGAGAGCATCCAAATCAACAAAATCAGAAATGAAAAGGGGGACATAACAACAGACATTGAGGAAATCCAGAGAATCATCAGGTCATACTTCAAAAACCTCTATTCCACAAAACTGGAAAACCTAAAAGAAATGGATAATTTTCTGGATAGGTACCA
>NW_026737850.1:0-31000 GCF_949786415.1 Peromyscus eremicus
ATAGCACTGGCGTCTGTTCCCAGCAAATACAGTGTATTGGACTGAAGAGGATCTACTGTTCTTGTCAGATTTATAAGCAGAATTGAACTAAATATGGCCGTGTGTGTAGGAAGCACAGTTCTTTTGTTCTGAGCAAGTTCACTGTTTTGGCCCTATAGGAAACACAGAGGTGTAGAAGAGTGCTCTTTTCTCAAAAGCAGATTGTGTTTCTTGTAAGGCCAGCTAGCCATTGTTTCCCAGTCCTAAATGGAGTTGAATCACATGCAGTTTCTGGTCCTACGAGCAAGAGTTGTTTTCTGGTACGGAAAGTCACTATTCCGCTCCCTTTGCCATACACAGTGCAAATAGCACTCGCGTCTGTTCGCAGCAAGTACAGTGTATCGGAATGAAGAGGAGCTACTGTTCTTGTCATTTTCCTAAGAAGAGTTGAATTAAATATGGCACGTGTGTTTAGGACGCACTGTTATTATTTTCTGAGCAAGCTCACTGTTCTGAACCTATAGGAAACACAGTAGAGTAGAAGAGTGCTTTTTTCTCTAAAGCAGAGTATGATTCTTGTAAGGCGAGATCGCGGTTGTTTCCCAGTTATAAATGGAGTTGAGTCACATGCAGTTTTTGGTCCTACGAGCAAGAGTTGTTTTCTGGTAAGAAGAGACACTATTGTGCTCCAAATGCCATACACAGTGCAAATAGCACTCGGGTCTGTTCCCAGCAAGTACAGTGTATTGGACTGAATAGGAGCTACTGTTCTTGTCAGTTTACTAAGCAGAGTTGAACTAGATATGGTCCGTGTGTGTAGGAAGCATAGTTCTTTTGTTCTGAACAAGCTCACTGTTTGGACCTCATAGGAAACACAGTAGAGTAGAAGAGTGCTCTTTTCTCTAAGGAGAGTGTGTTTCTTGTAAGGCGAGCTAGCGTTTGTTTCCCAGTCCTAAATGGAGTGGAATCACATGCAGTTTCTGGTCCTACGAGCAAGAGTGGTTTTCTGGTAAGGAAAGTCACTATTGCGCTCCCATTGCCATACACAGTGCAAATAGCCCTCCGGTCTGTTCCCAGCAAGTACAGTGTATTGGACTGAAGAGGAGCTACTGTTCTTCTGAGTTTCCTAAGCAGAGTTGAACTAGATATGGACCGTGTGTTTAGGAAGTACAGTTCCTTTTTTCTGAGCAAGCTCACTGTTCTGGCCCTATAGAAACACAGTAGAGTAGAAGAGTGCTCTTTTCTCAAAAGCAGAGTGAGTTTCTTGTAAGGCGAGCTAGCGTTTGTTTCCTAGTCCTAAATGGAGTGGAATCACATGCAGTTTCTGGTCCTACGAGCAAGAGTTGTTTTATGGTAAGAATAGTCACTATTGCGCTGCCATTGCCACATACAGGACAAATAGCACTGGCGTCTGTTCCCAGCAAGTACAGTGTATTGGACTGAAGAGGATCTACTGCTCTGGTCAGGTTCCTAAGTAGAATTGAATTAGATATGGCCGTGTGTGTAGGAAGCACAGTTTTTTTGTTCTGAGCAAGCTCACTGTTCGGACCCCATAGGAAACATAGTAGATTAGAAGAGTGATCTTTTCTGAAAAGCAGAGTGTGTTTCTTTTAAGGCGAGCTAGGGTTTTTTTCCCATTTCTAAATGGAGTGGAATCACATGCAGTTTCTAGTCCTACGAGCAAGAGTTGTTTTCTGGTAAGGAAAGTCAATATTGCACTCCTATTGCCATAAACAGTGCAAATAGCCCTCCCGTCTTTTCGCAGCAAGTACAGTGTATTGGACTGAAGAGGACCTACTGTTCTTGTCAGTTTCCTAAGAAGATTTGAACTAGATATGGCCTGTGTGTTTAGGAAGCACAGTTCTTTTTTTCTGAGCAAGCTCACTGTTCTGGCCCTATAGGAAACACAGTAGAGTAAAAGAGTGCTCTTTTCTCAAAAGCAGAGTGTGTTTCTTGTAAAGCAGCTAGAGTTTGTTTCCCAGTCCTAAATGGAGTTGAGTCACATGCAGTTATTTGTCCTATGAGCAAGAGTTGTTTTCTGGTAAGACGAGTCACTATTGTGCTCCAATTGCCATACACAGGACAAATAGCACTGGCGTCTGTTCCCAGCAAGTACAGTGTATTGGAATGAAGAAGATCTACTATTCTTGTCAGGTTCCTAAGCAGACTTGAACGAGATATGGCCGTGTGTGTAGGAAGCACAGTTTTTTTGTTCTGAGCAAGCTCACTTTTCGGAACAATTAGGAAACACAGTAGAGTAGAAGAGTGCTCTTTTCTCAAAAGCAGAGTGTTTTTCTTGGAAGTCGAGCTAGCGTTTGTTTCCCAGTCCTAAATGGAGTTGAGTCACAGACAGTTTTTGGTCCTAAAAGCAAGAGTTGTTTTCTGGTAAGAAGAGTCACTATTGCGCTCTAAATGCCATACACAGTGCAAATAGCACTCGCGTCTGTTCCCAGCAAGTACAGTGTATTGGACTTAATAGGAGCTACTGTTCTTGTCAGTTTCCTAAGCAGAGTTGAAATAGATATGGTCCATGTGTGTAGGAAGCACAGTTCTTTTGTTCTGACCAAGATCACTGTTTGGACCCCATAGGAAACACAGTAGAGTAGAAGAGTGCTCTTTTTTCAAAAGCAGAGTGTGTTTCTTGTAAGGCGAGCTAGCGTTTGTTTCCCAGTCCTAAATGGAGTTGAATCACATGCAGTTTCTGGTCCTATGAACAAGAGTTGTTTTCTGGTAAGGAATGTCACTATTGCGCTCCCATTGCCATACACAGGGCAAATAGCACTCGCGTCTTTTCCCAGCAAGTACAGTGTATTGGACTGAATAGGAGCTACTGTTCTTGTCAGTTTCCTAAGCAGAGTGGAACTACATATGGTCCTCGTGTGTAGGAAGCACAGTTCTTTTGTTCTGAGCAAGCTCACTGTTTGGACCCCATAGGAAACACAGTAGAGTAGAAGAGTGCTCTTTTCTCTAAAGCAGAGTGTGTTTCTTGTAAGGCGAGCTAGCGTTTGTGTCCCAGTCCTAAATGGAGTGGAATCACATGCAGTTTCTGGTCCTACGAGCAAGAGTTGTTTTATGGTAAGAATAGTCACTATTGCGCTGCCATTGCCATACACAGTACAAATAGCACTGGTGTCTGATCCCAGCAAGTACAGTGTATTGGACTGAAGAGGATCTACTGTTCTTGTCAGGTTCCTAAGCAGAATTGAACTAGATATGGCCGTGTGTGTAGGAAGCACACTTCTTTTGTTTTGAGCAAGCTCACTGTTCGGACCCCATAGGAAACACAGTAGAGTAGAAGAGTGCTCTTTTCTCAAAAGCAGAGTGTGTTTCTTGAAAGTCGAGCTAGCGTTTGTTTCCCAGTCCTAAAAGGAGTTGAATCACGTGCAGTTTCTGGTCCTAAGAGCAAGAGTTGATTTCTTGTAAGGAAAGTCACTATTGCGCTCCCCTTGCTATACATAGTACAAATAGCTCTCGCGTCTGTTCCCAGCAAGTACAGTGTATCGGACTGAAGAGGATCTACTGTTCTTGTTAGTTTCCTAAGCAGAGTGGAACTACATGTGGCCCGTGTGTAGGAGCACAGTTCTTATGTTCTGAGCAAGCTCATTGTTCTGGCCCTACAGGAAACACAGTAGAGTAGAAGAGTGCTCTTTTCTCAAAAGCAGAGTGTGTTTTTGTAAGGCGAGCTAGCGTTTGTTTCCTAGTCGTAAATGGAGTTGAATCACATGCAGTTTCTGGTCCTAAGAGCAAGAGTTGTTTTCTGGTAAGGAAAGTCACTATTGTGCTCCCATTGCCATACACAGTGCAAATAGAACTCACGTCTTTTACCAGCAAGTACAGTGTATTGGACTGAATAGGAGCTACTGTTCTTGTCAGTTTACTAAGCAGAGTTGAACTAGATATGGCCCGTGTGTGGGAAGCACAGTTCTTATGTTCTGAGCAAGCTCACTGTTCTGGCCCTATAGGAAACACAGTAGAGTAGAAGAGTGCTCTTTTTCTAAAGGAGAGTGTGTTTCTTGTAAGGAGAGCGAGCGTTTGTTTCCCAGTCCTAAATGGAGTTGAATCACATGCACTTTCTGGTCCTAGGAGCAAGAGTTTTTTGTGGTAAGAATAGTGACTATTGCGCTGCCATTGCCATACACAGGACAAATAGCACTGGCGTCTGTTCCCAGCAAGTACAGTGTATTGGACTGAAGAGGATCTACTGTTCTTGTCAGGTTCCTAAGCAGAATTGAACTAAATATGGCTATGTGTGTAGGAAGCACAGTTCTTTTGTTCTGAGCAAGCTTACTGTTTTGGCCCTATAGGAAACACAGTAGAGAACAGTGCTCTTTTCTGAAAAGCAGAGTGTGTTTCTTTTAAGGCGAGCTAGCATTTGTTTCCCAGTCCTAAATGGAGTTGAATCACATGCAGTTTCTGGTCCTACGAGCAAGAGTTGTTTTCTGGTAGGAAAGTCACTATTGTTCTCGCTTTGCCATACACAGTGCAAATAGCACTCGCGTCTGTTCCCAGAAAGTACAGTGTATCGGACTGAAGAGGAGCTACTGTTCTTGTCAGTTTCCTAAGCAGAGTTGAACTAGATATGGCCCGTGTGTTCAGGAAGCAGAGTTAATATGTTCTGAGCAAGCTCACTGTTCTGGCCCTATAGGAAACACAGTAGAGTAGAAGAGTGCTCTTTTCTCTAAAGCAGAGTGTGTTTCTTGTAAGGCGAGCTCGCGTTTGTTTCCCAGTCTTAAATGGAGTTGAGTCACATGCAGGTTTTGGTCCTATGAGCAAGAGTTGTTTTCTGGTAAGAAGAGTCACTATTGTGCTCCAAATGCCATACACAGTGCAAATAGCACTCGGGTCTGTTCCCAGCAAGTACAGTGTATTGGACTGAATAGGAGCTACTGTTCTTGTCAGTTTCATAAGCAGAGTTGAACTAGATATGATCCATGTGTGTAGGAAGCACAGTTCTTTTGTTCTGAGCAAGCTCACTGTTTGGACCCCATAGGAAACACAGTAGAGTAGAAGAGTGCTCTTTTCTCTAAAGCAGTGTGTTTGTTGTAAGTCGAGCTAGCATTTCTTTCCCAGTCCTAAATGGAGTTGAATCACATGCAGTTTCTGGTCCAGAGCAAGAGTTGTTTTCTGGTAAGGAAAGTCACTATTGCGCTCCCATTGCCATACACAGTGCAAATAGCCCTCCTGTCTGTTCCCAGCAAGTACAGTGTATTGGACTGAAGAGGAGCTACTGTTCTTGTCAGTTTCCTAAGAAGAGTTGAACTAGATATATCCCGTGTGGGTAGGAAGCACAGTTCTTTTTTTCTGAGCAAGCTCACTGTTCTGGCCCTATAGGAAACACAGTAGAGTAGAATAGTGCTCTTTTTCTAAAGGAGAGTGTGTTTCTTGTAAGGAGAGCAAGCGTTTGTTTCCCAGTCCTAAATGGAGTTGAATCACATGCAGTTTCTGGTCCTAGGAGCAAGAGTTTTTTTGTGGTAAGAATAGTCACTATTGCGCTGCCATTGCCATACACAGGACAAATAGCACTGGCGTCTGTTCCCAGCAAGTACAGTGTATTGGACTAAAGAGGATCTACTGTTCTTGTCAGGTTCCTAAGCAGAATTGAACTAAATATGGCTATGTGTGTAGGAAGCACAGTTCTTTTGTTCTGAGCAAGCTTACTGTTTTGGCCCTATAGGAAACACAGTAGAGAACAGTGCTCTTTTCTCAAAAGCAGAGTGTGTTTCTTTTAAGGCAAGCTAGCTTTTGTTTCCCAGTCCTAAATGGAGTTGAATCACATGCAGTTTCTGGTCCTACGAGCAAGAGTTGTTTTCTGGTAGGAAAGTCACTATTGTTCTCGCTTTGCCATACACAGTGCAAATAGCACTCGCGTCTGTTCCCAGAAAGTACAGTGTATTGGACTGAAGAGGAGCTACTGTTCTTGTCAGTTTCCTAAGAAGAGTTGAACTAGATATATCCCGTGTGGGTAGGAAGCACAGTTCTTTTTTTCTGAGCAAGCTCACTGTTCTGGCCCTATAGTAAACACAGTAGAGTAGATTAGTGCTCTTTTCTGAAAAGCAGAGTGTGTTTCTTGTAAAGTGAGGTAGAGTTTGTTTTCCAGTCCTAAATGGAGTTGAGTCACATGCAGTTTTTTGTCCTATGAGCAAGAGTTGTTTTCTGGTAAGACGAGTCACTATTGTGCTCCAATTGCCATACACAGTGCAAATAGCACTGGCGTCTGTTCCCAGCAAGTACAGTGTATTGGACTGAAGAGGATCTACTGTTCTTGTCAGTTTCCTAAGCAGAGTTGAACTAGATATGGCCCGTGTGTGGGAAGCACAGTTCTTTTGTTCTGAGCAAGCTCACTGTTCTGGCCCTATAGGAAACACAGTAGAGTTGAAGTGTGCTCTTTTTCTAAAGCAGAGTGTGTTTCTTGTAAGGAGAGCTAGCGTTTGTTTCCCAGTCCTAAATGGACTTGAATCACATGCAGTTTCTGGTCCTAGGAGCAAGAGTTTTTTTATGGTATGAATAGTCACTATTGCGCTGCCATTGCCATCCACAGAACAAAGAGCACTGGCGTCTGTTCCCAGCAAACACAGTGTATTGGACTGAAGAGGATCTACTGTTCTTGTCAGATTTATAAGCAGAATTGAACTAAATATGGCCGTGTGTGTAGGAAGCACAGTTCTTTTGTTCTGAGCAAGTTCACTGTTTTGGCACTATAGGAAACACAGAGGTGTAGAAGAGTGCTCTTTTCTCAAAAGCAGATTGTGTTTCTTGTAAGGCCAGCTAGCCATTGTTTCCCAGTCCTAAATGGAGTTGAATCACATGCAGTTTCTGGTCCTACGAGCAAGAGTTGTTTTCTGGTACGGAAAGTAACTATTCCGCTCCCTTTGCCATACACAGTGCTAATAGCACTGGCGTCTGTTCCCAGCAAGTACAGTGTATGGGAATGAAGAGGAGCTACTGTTCTTGTCATTTTCCTAAGAAGAGTTGAATTAAATATGGCACGTGTGTTTAGGACGCACTGTTATTATTTTCTGAGCAAGCTCACTGTTCTGAAACTATAGGAAACACAGTAGAGTAGAAGAGTGCTTTTTTCTCTAAAGCAGAGTATGATTTTTGTAAGGCGAGATCGCGGTTGTTTCCCAGTTATAAATGGAGTTGAGTCACATGCAGTTTTTGGTCCTACGAGCAAGAGTTGTTTTCTGGTAAGAAGAGACACTATTGTGCTCCAAATGCCATACACAGTGCAAATAGCACTCGGGTCTGTTCCCAGCAAGTACAGTGTATTGGACTGAATAGGAGCTACTGTTCTTGTCAGTTTACTAAGCAGAGTTGAACTAGATATGGTCCGTGTGTGTAGGAAGCATAGTTCTTTTGTTCTGAACAAGCTCACTGTTTGGACCCCATAGGAAACACAGTAGAGTAGAAGAGTGCTCTTTTCTCTAAAGGAGAGTGTGTTTCTTGTAAGGCGAGCTAGCGTTTGTTTCCCAGTCCTAAATGGAGTGGAATCACATGCAGTTTCTGGTCCTACGAGCAAGAGTTGTTTTCTGGTAAGGCAAGTCACTATTGCGCTCCCATTGCCATACACAGTGCAAATAGCCCTCCCGTCTGTTCCCAGCAAGTACAGTGTATTGGACTGAAGAGGAGCTACTGTTCTTCTGAGTTTCCTAAGCAGAGTTGAACTAGATATGGACCGTGTGTTTAGGAAGTACAGTTCCTTTTTTCTGAGCAAGCTCACTGTTCTGGCCCTATAGGAAACACAGTAGAGTAGAAGAGTGCTCTTTTCTCAAAAGCAGAGTGAGTTTCTTGTAAGGCGAGCTAGCGTTTATTTCCTAGTCCTAAATGGAGTGGAATCACATGCAGTTTGTGGTCCTACGAGCAAGAGTTGTTTTATGGTAAGAATAGTCACTATTGCGCTGCCATTGCCATACACAGGACAAATAGCACTGGCGTCTGTTCCCACCAAGTACAGTGTATTGGACTGAAGAGGATCTACTGCTCTGGTCAGGTTCCTAAGCAGAATTGAACTAGATATGGCCGTGTGTGTAGGAAGCACAGTTTTTTTGTTCTGAGCAAGCTCACTGTTCGGACCCCATAGGAAACACAGTAGAGTAGAAGAGTGCTCTTTTCTGAAAAGCAGAGTGTGTTTCTTTTAAGGCGAGCTCGCGTTTGTTTCCCATTCCTAAATGGAGTGGAATCACATGCAGTTTCTAGTCCTACGAGCAAGGGTTGTTTTCTGGTAAGGAAAGTCAATATTGCACTCCTATTGCCATAAACAGAGCAAATAGCCCTCCCGTCTTTTCGCAGCAAGTACAGTGTATTGGACTGAAGAGGACCTACTGTTCTTGTCAGTTTCCTAAGAAGATTTGAACTAGATATGGCCTGTGTGTTTAGGAAGCACAGTTCTTTTTTTCTGAGCAAGCTCACTGTTCTGGCCCTATAGGAAACACAGTAGAGTAAAAGAGTGCTCTTTTCTCAAAAGCAGAGTGTGTTTCTTGTAAAGCAGCTAGAGTTTGTTTCCCAGTCCTAAATGGAGTTGAGTCACATGCAGTTATTTGTCCTATGAGCAAGAGTTGTTTTCTGGTAAGACGAGTCACTATTGTGCTCCAATTGCCATACACAGTGCAAATAGCACTGGTGTCTGTTCCCAGCAAGTACAGTCTATTGTACTGAAGAGGATCTACTGTACTTGTCAGTTTCCTAAGAAGAGTTGAACTAGATATGGCCCGTGTGTGGGAAGCACAGTTCTTTTGTTCTGAGCAAGCTCACTGTTCTGGCCCTCTAGGAAACACAGTAGAGAAGAAGAGTGCTTTTTTCTCTAAAGCAGTGTGTTTCTTGTAAGGCGAGCTAGCATTTGTTTCCCAGTCCTAAATGGAGTTGAATCACATGCAGTTTCTGGTCCTACGAGCAAGAGTTGTTTCTGGTAAGGAAAGTCACTATTGAGCTCCCTTTGTCATACACAGTGCAAATAGCACATGCGTCTGTTCCCAGCAAGTACAGTGTATTGGACTGAAGAGGACCTACTGTTCTTCTCAGTTTCCTAAGCAGAGTTGAACTAGATATGGCACGTGTGTAGGAAGCACAGTTCTTACGTTCTGAGCAAGCTCACTGTTCTGGCCCTATAGGAAACACAGTAGAGTAGAAGAGTGCTCTTTTTCTAAAGCAGAGTGTGTTTCTTGTAAGGAGAGCCAGCGTTTGTTTCCCAGTCCTAAATGTAGTTGAATCACATGAAGTTTCTGGTCCTAGAGGCAAGAGTTTTTTTTATGGTAAGAATAGTCACTATTGTGCTGCCATTGCCATACACAGGACAAAAAGCACTGGCGTCTGTTCCCAGCAAGTACAGTGTATTGGACTGAAGAGGAGCTACTGTTCTTCTCAGTTTCCTAAGCAGAGTTGAACTAGATATTGCCCGTGTGTCTAGGAAGCACAGTTCATTTGTTCTGAGCAAGCTCACTGTTCTGGCCCTATTGGAAACACAGTAGAGTAGAAGAGTGCTCTTTTCTCAAAAGCAGAGTGTGTTTCTTGTAAGGCGAGCTAGCATTTGTTTCCCAGTCCTAAATGGAGTTGAGTCACATGCAGTTTTTTGTCCTACGAGCAAGAGTTGTTTTCTGGTAAGACGAGTCACTATTGTGCTCCAATTGCCATACACAGTGCAAATAGCACTCGCGTATGTTCCCAGCAAGTACAGTGTATTGGACTGAATAGGAGCTACTGTTCTTGTCAGTTTCCTAAGCAGACTTGAACTAGATATGGTCCATGTGTGTAGGAAGCACAGTTCTTTTGTTCTGAGCAAGCTCACTGTTCGGACCCTATAGGAAACACAGTAGAGTAGAAGAGTGCTCTTTTCTCAAAAGCAGAGTGTGTTTCTTGTAAGGCTAGCTAGCGTTTGTTTCCCAGTCCTAAATGGAGTTGAATCACATGCAGTTTGTGGTCCTACGAGCAAGATTTGTTTTATGGTAAGAATAGTCACTATTGCGCTGCCATTGCCATACACAGGACAAATAGCACTGGCGTCTGTTCCCAGCAAGTACAGTGTATTGGACTGAAGAAGATCTACTGCTCTGGTCAGGTTCCTAAGCAGAATTGAACTAGATATGGCCGTGTGTGTAGGAAGCACAGTTCTTTTGTTCTGAGCAAGCTCACTGTTCGGACCCCATAGGAAACACAGTAGAGTAGAAGAGTACTCTTTTCTCAAAAGCAGAGTGTGTTTCTTGTAAGGCGAATTAGCGTTTGTTTCTGAGTCCTAAATGGAGTTGAATCACATGCAGTTTCTGGTCCTACGAGCAAGAGTTGTTTTCTGGTAAGGAAAGTCACTATTGTGTTCCCATTGCCATACACAGTGCAAATAGCACTGGCGTCTGTTCCCAGCAAGTACAGTGTATCGGACTGAAGAGGAGCTACTGTTCTTGTTTGTTTCCTAAGCAGAGTTGAACTAGATATGGCCCGTGTGTGTAGGAAGCACAGTTATTTTGTTCTGAGCAAGCTCACTCTTTGGACCCCATAGGAAACACAGTAGAGTAGAAGAGTGCTCTTTTCTCAAAAGCAGAGTGTGTTTCATGTAAGGCGAGCTAGCATTTGTTTCCCAGTCCTAAATGGAGTTGAATCACATGCAGTTTCTGGTCCTACGAGCAAGAGTTGTTTTCTGGTAAGGAAAGTCACTATTGTGCTCCCACTGCCATACACAGTACAAATAGCACTCGCGTCTGTTCTCAGCAAGTACAGTGTATCGAACTGAAGAGGAGCTACTGTTCTTGTCAGTTTCCTAAGCAGAGTTGAACTAGATATGGCCCGTGTGTGTAGGAAGCACAGTCCTTTTGTTCTGAGCAAGCTCACTGTTCTGGCCCTACAGGAAACACAGTAGAGTATATGAGTGCTTTTTTCTCTAAAGCAGAGTGTGTTTCTTGTAAGGCCAGCTCGTGTTTGTTTCCCAGTCCTAAATGGAGTTGAGTCACAGACAGTTTTTGGTCCTAAAAGCAAGAGTTGTTTTCTGGTAAGAAGAGTCACTATTGCGCTCTAAATGCCATACACAGTGCAAATAGCACTCGTGTCTGTTCCCAGCAAGTACAGTGTATTGGACTGAATAGGAGCTACTGTTCTTGTCAGTTTCCTAAGCAGAGTTGAAGTAGATATGGTCCATGTGTGTAGGAAGCACAGTTCTTTTGTTCTGACCAAGATCACTGTTTGGACCCCATAGGAAACACAGTAGAGTAGAAGAGTGCTCTTTTCTCAAAAGCAGAGTGTGTTTCTTGTAAGGCGAGCTAGCGTTTGTTTCCCAGTCCTAAATGGAGTGGACTCACATGCAGTTTGTGGTCCTACGAGCAGGAGTTGTTTTATGATAAGAATAGTCACTATTGCGCTGCCATTGCCATATACAGGACAAATAGCACTGGTGTCTATTCCCAGCAAGTACAGTGTATTGGACTGAAGAGGATCTACTGCTCTGGTCAGGTTCCTAAGCAGAATTGAACTAGATATGGCCGTGTGTGTAGGAAGCACAGTTCTTTAGTTCTGAGCAAGCTCACTGTTCGGACCCCATAGGAAACACAGTAGAGTAGAAGAGTGCTCTTTTCTCAAAAGCAGAGTGTGTTTCTTGTAAGGCGGGCTAGCGTTTGTTTCCCAGTCCTAAATGGAGTGGAATCACATGCAGTTTCTGGTCCTAAGAGCAAGAGTTGTTTTCTGGTAAGGGAAGTCTATATTGCACTCCCATTGCCATAAACAGTGCAAATAGCCTTCCCGTCTTTTCCCAGCAAGTTCAGCGTATTGGACTGAAGAGGAGCTGCTGTTCTTGTCAGTTTACTAAGCAGAGTTGAACTAGATATGGTCCGTGTGTGTAGGAAGCACAGTTCTTTTGTTCTGAGCAAGCTCACTCTTTGGACCACATAGGAAACACAGTAGAGTAGAAGAGTGCTCTTTTCTCAAAAGCAGAGTGTGTTTCATGTAAGGCAAGCTAGCATTTGTTTCCCAGTCCTAAATGGAGTTGAATCACATGCAGTTTCTGGTCCTACGAGCAAGAGTTGTTTTCTGGTAAGGAAAGTCACTATTGCGCTCTAAATGCCATACACAGTGCAAATAGCACTCGCGTCTGTTCCCAGCAAGTACAGTGTATTGGACTGAATAGGAGCTACTGTTCTTGTCAGTTTCCTAAGCAGAGTTGAACTAGATATGGCCCGTGTGTGGAGGAAGCACAGTTATTATGTTCTGAGCAAGCTCACTATTCTGGCCCTACAGGAAACACAGTAGAGTAGATGAGTGCTCTTTTCTCTAAAGCATAGTGTGTTTCTTGTAATGCCAGCTCGCGTTTGTTTCCCAGTCCTAAATGGAGTTGAGTCACAGACAGTTTTCGGTCCTACGAGCAAGAGTTGTTTTCTGGTAAGAGGAGTCACTATTGCGCTCCAAATGCCATACACATTGCAAATAGCACTCGGGTCTGTTCGCAGCAAGTACAGTGTATTGGACTGAATAGGAGCTACTGTTCTTGTCAGTTTCTTAAGCAGAGTTGAACTAGATATGGTCCATGTGTGTAGGAAGCACAGTTCTTTTGTTCTGACCAAGCTCACTGTTTAGACCCTATAGGAAACACAGTAGAGTAGAAGAGTGCTCTTTTCTCAAAAGCAGAGTGAGTTTCTTGTAAGGCGAGCTAGCGTTTGTTTCCCAGTCCTAAATGGAGTTGAATCACATGCAGTTTGTGGTCCTACGAGCAAGAGTTGTTTTATGGTAAGAATAGTCACTATTGCGCTGCCATTGCCATACACAGTGCAAATAGCACTCGGGTCTGTTCCCAGCAAGTACAGTCTATTGGACTGAATAGGATCTACTGTTCTTGTCAGTTTCCTAAGCAGAGTTGAACTAGATATGGCCCGTGTGTAAGAGCACAGTTCTTATGTTCTGAGCAAGCTCATTGTTCTGGCCCTACAGGAAACACTGTAGAGTAGAAGAGTGCTCTTTTCTCAAAAGCAGAGTGTGTGTTTGTAAGGCGAGCTAGCGTTTGTTTCCTAGTCCTAAATGGAGTTGAATCACATGCAGTTTCTGGTCCTACGAATAAGAGTTGTTTTCTGGTAAGGAAAGTCACTATTGCGCTCCCATTGCCATACACAAGACAAATAGCACTCGCGTCTTTTCCCAGCAAGTACAGTGTATTGGACTGAATAGGTGCTACTGTTCTTGTCAGTTTACTAAGCAGAGTTGAACTAGATATTGCCCGTGTGTGGGAAGCACAGTTCTTTTGTTCTGAGCAAGCTCACTGTTCTGGCCCTATAGGAAACACAGTAGAGTAGAAGAGTGCTCTTTTCTCTAAAGCAGAGTGTGTTTCTTGTAAGGATAGCTAGCGTTTGTTTCCCTGTCCTAAATGGAGTTGAATCACATGCAGTTTCTGGTCCTAGGAGCAAGAGTTTTTTTATGGTAATAATAGTCACTATTGCGCTGCCATTGCCATACACAGGACAAAAAGCACTGGCGTCTGTTCCCAGCAAGTACAGTGTATTGGACTGAAGAGGATCTACTGTCCTTGTCAGGTTCCTAAGCAGAATTGAACTAAATATGGCCGTGTGTGTAGAAAGCACAGTTCTTTTGTTCTGAGCAAGCTTACTGTTTTGGCCCTATAGGAAACACAGTAGAGAACAGTGCTCTTTTCTCAAAAGCAGAGTGTATTTCTTGTAAGGCGAGCTAGCATTTGTTTCCCAGTCCTAAATGATATGCATGAATCACATGCAGATTCTGGTCCTACGAGCAAGAGTTGTTTTCTGGTAAGGAAAGTCACTATTGCTCTCGCTTTGCCATACACAGTGCAAATAGCACTGGCGTCTGTTCCCAGAAAGTACAGTGTATTGGACTGAAGAGGAGCTACTGTTCTTGTCAGTTTCCTAAGCAGAGTTGAACTAGATATGGCCCGGGTGTTCAGGAAGCAGAGTTATTATGTTCTGAGCAAGCTCACTGTTTGGACCCCATAGGAAACACAGTAGAGTATAAGAGTGCTCTTTTTCTAAAGCAGAGTGTGTATCTTGTAAGGAGAGCTAGCGTTTGTTTCCCAGTCCTAAATGGACTTGAATCACATGCAGTTTCTGGTCCTAGGACCAAGAGTTTTTTTATAGTATGAAAAGTCACTATTGCGCTGCCATTGCCATACTCAGAACAAATAGCACTGACGTCTGTTCCCAGCAAGTACAGTGTATTGGACTGAAGAGGATCTACTGTTCTTTTCAGATTATAAGCAGACTTGAACTAAATATGGCCATGTGTGTAGGAAGCACAGTTCTTTTGTTCTGAGCAATCTCACTGTTTTGGCACTATAAAAAACACAGTAGTGTAGAAGAGTGCTCTTTTCTCAAAAGCAGATTGTGTTTCTTGTAAGGCGAGCTAGCCATTGTTTCCCAGTCCTAAATGGAGTTGAATCACATGCAGTTTCTGGTCCTACGAGCAAGAGTTGTTTTCTGGTAAGGAAAGTCACTATTCTGCTCTCTTTGCCATACACAGTGCAAATAGCACTGGCGTCTGTTCCCAGCAAGTAAGTGTATCAGAATGAAGAGGAGCTACTGTTCTTGTCATTTTCCTAAGAAGAGTTGAATTAGATATGGCACGTGTGTTTAGGAAGCACTGTTATTATTTTCTGAGCAAGCTCAATGTTCTGAACCTATAGGAAACACAGTAGAGTAGAAGAGTGTTTTTTCTCTAAAGCAGAGTATGATTCTTGTAAGGCGAGCTCGCGGTTGTTTCCCAGTTATAAATGGAGTTGAGTCACATGCAGTTTTTGGTCCTATTAGCAAGAGTTGTTTTCTGGTAAGAAGAGTCACTATTGTGCTCCAAATGCCATACATAGTGCAAATAGCACTCGGGTCTGTTCATAGCAAGTACAGTGTATTGGACTGAATAGGAGCTACTGTTCTTGTAAGTTTCATAAGCAGAGTTGAACTAGATATGGTCCATGTGTGTAGGAAGCACAGTTCTTTTGTTCTGAGCAAGCTCACTGTTTGGACTCCATAGGAAACACAGTAGAGTAGAAGAGTGCTCTTTTCTCAAAAGCACAGTGTGTTTCTTGTAAGGCGAGCTAGCATTTGTTTCCCAGTCCTAAATGGCGTTGAATCACTTGCAGTTTGTGGTCCTACGAGCAAGAGTTGTTTTCTGGTAAGGAAAGTCACTATTGCGCTCTCATTGCCATACACAGTGTAAATAGCACTCGTGTCTGTTCCCAGCAAGTACAGTGTATTGGACTGAAGAGGAGCTACTGTTCTTGTCAGTTTCCTAAGCAGAGTTGAACTACATATGGTCCATGTGTGTAGGAAGCACAGTTCTTTTGTTCTGATCAAGCTCACTGTATGGACCCCATAGGAAACACAGTAGAGTAGAAAAGTGCTCTTTTCTAAAGCAGTGTGTTTCTTGTAAGGCGAGCTAGCGTTTGTTTCCCAGTCCTAAATGGAGACGAATCACATGCAGTTTCTGGTCCTACGAGCAAGAGTTGTTTTCTGGTAGGAAAGTCACTATTGTGCTCCCAATGCCATACACAATGCAAATAGCACATGCGTCTGTTCCCAGCAAGTACAGTGTATTGGACTGAAGAGGAGCTACTGTTCTTGTCAGTTTCCTAAGCAGAGTTGAACTAGATATGGCCCGTGTGTCTAGGAAGCACAGTTCATTTGTTCTGAGCAAGCTCACTGTTCTGGCCCTATAGGAAACACAGTAGAGTAGAAGAGTGCTCTTTTCTCAAAAGCAGAGTGTGTTTCTTGTAAGGCGAGCTAGAGTTTGTTTCCCAGTCTTATATGGAGTTGACTCACATGCAGTTTTTTGTCCTACGAGCAAGAGTTGTTTTCTGGTAAGACGAGTCACTATTGTGCTCCAATTGCCATACACAGTGCAAATAGCACTCGCATCTGTTCTCAGCAAGTACAGTGTATCGAACTGAAGAGGAGCTACTGTTCTTGTCAGTTTCCTAAGCAGAGTTGAACTAGATATGGCCCGTGTGTGGAGGAAGCACAGTTATTATGTTCTGAGCAAGCTCACTATTCTGGCCCTACAGGAAACACAGTAGAGTAGATGAGTGCTCTTTTCTCTAAAGCATAGTGTGTTTCTTGTAAGGCCAGCTCGCGTTTGTTTCCCAGTCCTAAATGGAGTTGAGTCACAGACAGTTTTCGGTCCTACGAGCAAGAGTTGTTTTCTGGTAAGAGGAGTCACTATTGCGCTCCAAATGCCATACACATTGCAAATAGCACTCGGGTCTGTTCGCAGCAAGTACAGTGTATTGGACTGAATAGGAGCTACTGTTCTTGTCAGTTTCTTAAGCAGAGTTGAACTAGATATGGTCCATGTGTGTAGGAAGCACAGTTCTTTTGTTCTGACCAAGCTCACTGTTTAGACCCTATAGGAAACACAGTAGAGTAGAAGAGTGCTCTTTTCTCAAAAGCAGAGTGAGTTTCTTGTAAGGCGAGCTAGCGTTTGTTTCCCAGTCCTAAATGGAGTTGAATCACATGCAGTTTGTGGTCCTACGAGCAAGAGTTGTTTTATGGTAAGAATAGTCACTATTGCGCTGCCATTGCCATACACAGTGCAAATAGCACTCGGGTCTGTTCCCAGCAAGTACAGTCTATTGGACTGAATAGGAGCTACTGTTCTTCTCAGTTTCATAAGCAGAGTTGAACTAGATATGATCCATGTGTGTAGGAAGCACAGTTCTTTTGTTCTGAGCAAGCTCACTGTTCGGACCCCATAGGAAACACAGTAGAGTAGAAGAGTGCTCTTTTCTCTAAAGCAGTGTGTTTCTTGTAAGGCGAGCTAGCGTTTGTTTCCCAGTCCTAAATGGAGTTGAATCACATGCAGTTTCTGGTCCTACGAGCAAGAGTTTTTTTATGGTAAGAATAGTCACTACTGCGCTGCCATTGCCATACACAGGACAAATAGCACTGGTGTCTGTTCCCAGCAAGTACAGTGTATCGAACTGAAGAGGAGCTACTGTTCTTGTCAGTTTCCTAAGCAGAGTTGAACTAGATATGGCCCGTGTGTTTAGGAAGCACAGTCATTATGTTCTGAGCAAGCTCACTGTTCTGGCCCTATAGGAAACACAGTAGAGTAGAAGAGTGCTCTTTTCTCAAAAGCAGAGTGTGTTTCTTGTAAGGCGAGATAGCGTTTGTTTCCCAGTCCTAAATGGAGTTGAATCACATGCAGTTTCTGGTCCTACGAGCAAGAGTTTTTTTATGGTAAGAATAGTCACTATTGCGCTGCCATTGCCATACACAGGACAAATAGCACTGGTGTCTGTTCCCAGCAAGTACAGTGTATCGAACTGAAGAGGAGCTACTGTTCTTGTCAGTTTCCTAAGCAGAGTTGAACTAGATATGGCCCGTGTGTTTAGGAAGCACAGTCATTATGTTCTGAGCAAGCTCACTGTTCTGGCCCTATAGGAAACACAGTAGAGTAGAAGAGTGCTCTTTTCTCTAAAGCAGAGTGTGTTTCTTGTAAGGCGAGCTCGCGTTTGTTTCCCAGTCCTAAATGAAGTTGAGTCACATGCAGTTTTTGGTCCTACGAGCAAGAGTTGTTTTCTGGTAAGACGAGTCACTATTGTGCTCCAAATGCCATACACAGTGCAAATAGCACTCGCGTCTGTTCCAGGCATGTACAGTGTATTGGACTGAATAGGAGCTACTGTTCTTGTCAGTTTACTAAGCAGAGTTGAACTAGATATGGTCCCATGTGTGTAGGAAGCACAGTTCTTTTGTTCTGAGCAAGCTCACTGTTTGGACCCCATAAGAAACACAGTAGAGTAGAAGAGTGCTCTTTTCTCAAAAGCAGAGTGCGTTTCTTGTTAGGCGAGCTAGCATTTGTTTCCCAGTCCTAAATGGCGTTGAATCACATGCAGTTTCTGGTCTTACGAGCAAGAGTTGTTTTCTGGTAAGGAAAGTCACTATTGCGATCAAATTGCCATACACAGTGCAAATAGCACTGGCGTCTCTTCCAGCAAGTACAGTGTATTGGACTGAAGAGGAGCTACTGTTCTTGTCAGTTTCCTAAGCAGAGTTGAACTAGATATGGTCCATGTGTGTAGGAAGCACAGTTCTTTTGTTCTGAGCAAGCTCACTGTTCTGGCCCTATAGGAAACACATTAGAGTAGAAGAGTGCTCTTTTCTCTAAAGCAGAGTGTGTTTCTTGTAAGGCAAGCTCGCGTTTGTTTCCCAGTCCTAAATGGAGTTGAGTCACAGACAGTTTTTGGTCCTATGAGCAAGAGTTGTTTTCTGGTAAGAAGAGTCACTATTGCGCTCCAAATGCCATACACAGTGCAAATAGCACTCGCGTCTGGTCCCACCATGTACAGTGTATTGGACTGAAGAGGAGCTACTGTTCTTGTCAGTTTCCTAAGCAGAGTTGAACTAGATATGGTCCATGTGTGTAGGAAGCACAGTTCTTTTGTTCTGAGCAAGCTCACTGTTCGGACCCAAAAGGAAACACAGTAGAGTAGAAGAGTGCTCTTTTCTCAAAAGCAGAGTGTGTTTCTTGTAAGGCGAGCTAGCGTTTGTTTCCCAGGCCTAATTGGAGTGGAATCACATGCAGTTTCTGGTCCTACGAGCAAGAGTTGTTTTATGGTAAGAATAGTCACTATTGCGCTGCCATTGCCATAAACAGGACAAATAGCACTGGCGTCTGTTCCCAGCAAGTACAGTGTATTGGACTGAAGAGGATCTACTGCTCTGGTCAGGTTCCTAAGCAGAATTGGACTAGATATGGCCGTGTGTGTAGGAAGCACAGTTCTTTTGTTCTGAGCAAGTTCACTGTTTTGGCCCTATAGGAAACACAGAGGTGTAGAAGAGTGCTCTTTTCTCAAAAGCAGATTGTGTTTCTTGTAAGGCCAGCTAGCCATTGTTTCCCAGTCCTAAATGGAGTTGAATCACATGCAGTTTCTGGTCCTACGAGCAAGAGTTGTTTTCTGGTACGGAAAGTCACTATTCTGCTCCCTTTGCCATACACAGTGCTAATAGCACTGGCGTCTGTTCCCAGCAAGTACAGTGTATCGGAATGAAGAGGAGCTACTGTTCTTGTCATTTTCCTAAGAAGAGTTGAATTAAATATGGCACGTGTGTTTAGGACGCACTGTTATTATTTTCTGAGCAAGCTCACTGTTCTGAAACTATAGGAAACACAGTAGAGTAGAAGAGTGCTTTTTTCTCTAAAGCAGAGTATGATTCTTGTAAGGCGAGATCGCGGTTGTTTCCCAGTTATAAATGGAGTTGAGTCACATGCAGTTTTTGGTCCTACGAGCAAGAGTTGTTTTCTGGTAAGAAGAGACACTATTGTGCTCCAAATGCCATACACAGTGCAAATAGCACTCGGGTCTGTTCCCAGCAAGTACAGTGTATTGGACTGAATAGGAGCTACTGTTCTTGTCAGTTTACTAAGCAGAGTTGAACTAGATATGGTCCGTGTGTGTAGGAAGCATAGTTCTTTTGTTCTGAACAAGCTCACTGTTTGGACCCCATAGGAAACACAGTAGAGTAGAAGAGTGCTCTTTTCTCTAAAGGAGAGTGTGTTTCTTGTAAGGCGAGCTAGCGTTTGTTTCCCAGTCCTAAATGGAGTGGAATCACATGCAGTTTCTGGTCCTACGAGCAAGAGTTGTTTTCTGGTAAGGCAAGTCACTATTGCGCTCCCATTGCCATACACAGTGCAAATAGCCCTCCCGTCTGTTCCCAGCAAGTACAGTGTATTGGACTGAAGAGGAGCTACTGTTCTTCTGAGTTTCCTAAGCAGAGTTGAACTAGATATGGACCGTGTGTTTAGGAAGTACAGTTCCTTTTTTCTGAGCAAGCTCACTGTTCTGGCCCTATAGGAAACACAGTAGAGTAGAAGAGTGCTCTTTTCTCAAAAGCAGAGTGAGTTTCTTGTAAGGCGAGCTAGCGTTTGTTTCCTAGTCCTAAATGGAGTGGAATCACATGCAGTTTGTGGTCCTACGAGCAAGAGTTGTTTTATGGTAAGAATAGTCACTATTGCGCTGCCATTGCCATACACAGGACAAATAGCACTGGCGTCTGTTCCCAGCAAGTACAGTGTATTGGACTGAAGAGGATCTACTGCTCTGGTCAGGTTCCTAAGCAGAATTGAACTAGATATGGCCGTGTGTGTAGGAAGCACAGTTTTTTTGTTCTGAGCAAGCTCACTGTTCGGACCCCATAGGAAACACAGTAGAGTAGAAGAGTGCTCTTTTCTGAAAAGCAGAGTGTGTTTCTTTTAAGGCGAGCTCGCGTTTGTTTCCCATTCCTAAATGGAGTGGAATCACATGCAGTTTCTAGTCCTACGAGCAAGAGTTGTTTTCTGGTAAGGAAAGTCAATATTGCACTCCTATTGCCATAAACAGAGCAAATAGCCCTCCCGTCTTTTCGCAGCAAGTACAGTGTATTGGACTGAAGAGGACCTACTGTTCTTGTCAGTTTCCTAAGAAGATTTGAACTAGATATGGCCTGTGTGTTTAGGAAGCACAGTTCTTTTTTTCTGAGCAAGCTCACTGTTCTGGCCCTATAGGAAACACAGTAGAGTAAAAGAGTGCTCTTTTCTCAAAAGCAGAGTTTGTTTCTTGTAAAGCAGCTAGAGTTTGTTTCCCAGTCCTAAATGGAGTTGAGTCACATGCAGTTATTTGTCCTATGAGCAAGAGTTGTTTTCTGGTAAGACGAGTCACTATTGTGCTCCAATTGCCATACACAGTGCAAATAGCACTGGTGTCTGTTCCCAGCAAGTACAGTCTATTGTACTGAAGAGGATCTACTGTACTTGTCAGTTTCCTAAGAAGAGTTGAACTAGATATGGCCCGTGTGTGGGAAGCACAGTTCTTTTGTTCTGAGCAAGCTCACTGTTCTGGCCCTCTAGGAAACACAGTAGAGAAGAAGAGTGCTTTTTTCTCTAAAGCAGTGTGTTTCTTGTAAGGCGAGCTAGCATTTGTTTCCCAGTCCTAAATGGAGTTGAATCACATGCAGTTTCTGGTCCTACGAGCAAGAGTTGTTTCTGGTAAGGAAAGTCACTATTGAGCTCCCTTTGTCATACACAGTGCAAATAGCACATGCGTCTGTTCCCAGCAAGTACAGTGTATTGGACTGAAGAGGACCTACTGTTCTTCTCAGTTTCCTAAGCAGAGTTGAACTAGATATGGCACGTGTGTAGGAAGCACAGTTCTTACGTTCTGAGCAAGCTCACTGTTCTGGCCCTATAGGAAACACAGTAGAGTAGAAGAGAGCTCTTTTTCTAAAGCAGAGTGTGTTTCTTGTAAGGAGAGCTAGCGTTTGTTTCCCAGTCCTAAATGTAGTTGAATCACATGAAGTTTCTGGTCCTAGAGGCAAGAGTTTTTTTTATGGTAAGAATAGTCACTATTGTGCTGCCATTGCCATACACAGGACAAATAGCACTGGCATCTGTTCCCAGCAAGTACAGTGTATTGGACTGAAGAGGAGCTACTGTTCTTCTCAGTTTCCTAAGCAGAGTTGAACTAGATATTGCCCGTGTGTCTAGGAAGCACAGTTCATTTGTTCTGAGCAAGCTCACTGTTCTGGCCCTATTGGAAACACAGTAGAGTAGAAGAGTGCTCTTTTCTCAAAAGCAGAGTGTGTTTCTTGTAAGGCGAGCTAGCATTTGTTTCCCAGTCCTAAATGGAGTTGAGTCACATGCAGTTTTTTGTCCTACGAGCAAGAGTTGTTTTCTGGTAAGACGAGTCACTACTGTGCTCCAATTGCCATACACAGTGCAAATAGCACTCGCGTATGTTCCCAGCAAGTACAGTGTATTGGACTGAATAGGAGCTACTGTTCTTGTCAGTTTCCTAAGCAGAGTTGAACTAGATATGGTCCATGTGTGTAGGAAGCACAGTTCTTTTGTTCTGAGCAAGCTCACTGTTCGGACCCTATAGGAAACACAGTAGAGTAGAAGAGTGCTCTTTTCTCAAAAGCAGAGTGTGTTTCTTGTAAGGCTAGCTAGCGTTTGTTTCCCAGTCCTAAATGGAGTTGAATCACATGCAGTTTGTGGTCCTACGAGCAAGATTTGTTTTATGGTAAGAATAGTCACTATTGCGCTGCCATTGCCATACACAGGACAAATAGCACTGGTGTCTGTTCCCAGCAAGTACAGTGTATTGGACTGAAGAAGATCTACTGCTCTGGTCAGGTTCCTAAGCAGAATTGAACTAGATATGGCCGTGTGTGTAGGAAGCACAGTTCTTTTGTTCTGAGCAAGCTCACTGTTCGGACCCCATAGGAAACACAGTAGAGTAGAAGAGTACTCTTTTCTCAAAAGCAGAGTGTGTTTCTTGTAAGGCGAATTAGCGTTTGTTTCTGAGTCCTAAATGGAGTTGAATCACATGCAGTTTCTGGTCCTACGAGCAAGAGTTGTTTTCTGGTAAGGAAAGTCACTATTGTGTTTCCATTGCCATACACAGTGCAAATAGCACTGGCGTCTGTTCCCAGCAAGTACAGTGTATCGGACTGAAGAGGAGCTACTGTTCTTGTTTGTTTCCTAAGCAGAGTTGAACTAGATATGGCCCGTGTGTGTAGGAAGCACAGTTCTTTTGTTCTGAGCAAGCTCACTCTTTGGACCCCATAGGAAACACAGTAGAGTAGAAGAGTGCTCTTTTCTCAAAAGCAGAGTGTGTTTCATGTAAGGCGAGCTAGCATTTGTTTCCCAGTCCTAAATGGAGTTGAATCACATGCAGTTTCTGGTCCTACGAGCAAGAGTTGTTTTCTGGTAAGGAAAGTCACTATTGTGCTCCCACTGCCATACACAGTGCAAATAGCACTCGCGTCTGTTCTCAGCAAGTACAGTGTATCGAACTGAAGAGGAGCTACTGTTCTTGTCAGTTTCCTAAGCAGAGTTGAACTAGATATGGCCCGTGTGTGTAGGAAGCACAGTCCTTTTGTTCTGAGCAAGCTCACTGTTCTGGCCCTACAGGAAACACAGTAGAGTATATGAGTGCTTTTTTCTCTAAAGCAGAGTGTGTTTCTTGTAAGGCCAGCTCGTGTTTGTTTCCCAGTCCTAAATGGAGTTGAGTCACAGACAGTTTTTGGTCCTAAAAGCAAGAGTTGTTTTCTGGTAAGAAGAGTCACTATTGCGCTCTAAATGCCATACACAGTGCAAATAGCACTCGTGTCTGTTCCCAGCAAGTACAGTGTATTGGACTGAATAGGAGCTACTGTTCTTGTCAGTTTCCTAAGCAGAGTTGAAGTAGATATGGTCCATGTGTGTAGGAAGCACAGTTCTTTTGTTCTGACCAAGATCACTGTTTGGACCCCATAGGAAACACAGTAGAGTAGAAGAGTGCTCTTTTCTCAAAAGCAGAGTGTGTTTCTTGTAAGGCGAGCTAGCGTTTGTTTCCCAGTCCTAAATGGAGTGGACTCACATGCAGTTTGTGGTCCTACGAGCAGGAGTTGTTTTATGATAAGAATAGTCACTATTGCGCTGCCATTGCCATATACAGGACAAATAGCACTGGCGTCTATTCCCAGCAAGTACAGTGTATTGGACTGAAGAGGATCTACTGCTCTGGTCAGGTTCCTAAGCAGAATTGAACTAGATATGGCCGTGTGTGTAGGAAGCACAGTTCTTTTGTTCTGAGCAAGCTCACTGTTCGGACCCCATAGGAAACACAGTAGAGTAGAAGAGTACTCTTTTCTCAAAAGCAGAGTGTGTTTCTTGTAAGGCGAATTAGCGTTTGTTTCTGAGTCCTAAATGGAGTTGAATCACATGCAGTTTCTGGTCCTACGAGCAAGAGTTGTTTTCTGGTAAGGAAAGTCACTATTGTGTTCCCATTGCCATACACAGTGCAAATAGCACTGGCGTCTGTTCCCAGCAAGTACAGTGTATCGGACTGAAGAGGAGCTACTGTTCTTGTTTGTTTCCTAAGCAGAGTTGAACTAGATATGGCCCGTGTGTGTAGGAAGCACAGTTCTTTTGTTCTGAGCAAGCTCACTCTTTGGACCCCATAGGAAACACAGTAGAGTAGAAGAGTGCTCTTTTCTCAAAAGCAGAGTGTGTTTCATGTAAGGCGAGCTAGCATTTGTTTCCCAGTCCTAAATGGAGTTGAATCACATGCAGTTTCTGGTCCTACGAGCAAGAGTTGTTTTCTGGTAAGGAAAGTCACTATTGTGCTCCCACTGCCATACACAGTGCAAATAGCACTCGCGTCTGTTCTCAGCAAGTACAGTGTATCGAACTGAAGAGGAGCTACTGTTCTTGTCAGTTTCCTAAGCAGAGTTGAACTAGATATGGCCCGTGTGTGTAGGAAGCACAGTCCTTTTGTTCTGAGCAAGCTCACTGTTCTGGCCCTACAGGAAACACAGTAGAGTATATGAGTGCTTTTTTCTCTAAAGCAGAGTGTGTTTCTTGTAAGGCCAGCTCGTGTTTGTTTCCCAGTCCTAAATGGAGTTGAGTCACAGACAGTTTTTGGTCCTAAAAGCAAGAGTTGTTTTCTGGTAAGAAGAGTCACTATTGCGCTCTAAATGCCATACACAGTGCAAATAGCACTCGTGTCTGTTCCCAGCAAGTACAGTGTATTGGACTGAATAGGAGCTACTGTTCTTGTCAGTTTCCTAAGCAGAGTTGAAGTAGATATGGTCCATGTGTGTAGGAAGCACAGTTCTTTTGTTCTGACCAAGATCACTGTTTGGACCCCATAGGAAACACAGTAGAGTAGAAGAGTGCTCTTTTCTCAAAAGCAGAGTGTGTTTCTTGTAAGGCGAGCTAGCGTTTGTTTCCCAGTCCTAAATGGAGTGGACTCACATGCAGTTTGTGGTCCTACGAGCAGGAGTTGTTTTATGATAAGAATAGTCACTATTGCGCTGCCATTGCCATATACAGGACAAATAGCACTGGCGTCTATGCCCAGCAAGTACAGTGTATTGGACTGAAGAGGATCTACTGCTCTGGTCAGGTTCCTAAGCAGAATTGAACTAGATATGGCCGTGTGTGTAGGAAGCACAGTTCTTTAGTTCTGAGCAAGCTCACTGTTCGGACCCCATAGGAAACACAGTAGAGTAGAAGAGTGCTCTTTTCTCAAAAGCAGAGTGTGTTTCTTGTAAGGCGGGCTAGCGTTTGTTTCCCAGTCCTAAATGGAGTGGAATCACATGCAGTTTCTGGTCCTAAGAGCAAGAGTTGTTTTCTGGTAAGGGAAGTCTATATTGCACTCCCATTGCCATAAACAGTGCAAATAGCCTTCCCGTCTTTTCCCAGCAAGTACAGCGTATTGGACTGAAGAGGAGCTGCTGTTCTTGTCAGTTTACTAAGCAGAGTTGAACTAGATATGGTCCGTGTGTGTAGGAAGCACAGTTCTTTTGTTCTGAGCAAGCTCACTCTTTGGACCACATAGGAAACACAGTAGAGTAGAAGAGTGCTCTTTTCTCAAAAGCAGAGTGTGTTTCATGTAAGGCGAGCTAGCATTTGTTTCCCAGTCCTAAATGGAGTTGAATCACATGCAGTTTCTGGTCCTACGAGCAAGAGTTGTTTTCTGGTAAGGAAAGTCACTATTGCGCTCTAAATGCCATACACAGTGCAAATAGCACTCGCGTCTGTTCCCAGCAAGTACAGTGTATTGGACTGAATAGGAGCTACTATTCTTGTCAGTTTCCTAAGCAGAGTTGAACTAGATATGGTCCATGTGTGTAGGAAGCACAGTTCTTTTGTTCTGACCAAGATCACTGTTTGGACCCCATAGGAAACACAGTAGAGTAGAAGAGTGCTCTTTTCTCAAAAGCAGAGTGTGTTTCTTGTAAGGCGATCTAGCGTTTGTTTCCCAGTCCTAAATGGAGTGGAATCACATGCAGTTTGTGGTCCTACGAGCAAGAGTTGTTTTATGATAAGAATAGTCACTATGGTGCTGCCATTGCCATATACAGGACAAATAGCACTGGCGTCTATTCCCAGCAAGTACAGTGTATTGGACTGAAGAGGATCTACTGTTCTTGTCAGGTTCCTAAGCAGAATTGAACTAGATATGGCCGTGTGTGTAGGAAACACAGTTCTTTTGTTCTGAGCAAGCTCACTGTTCGGACCCCATAGGAAACACAGTAGAGTAGAAGAGTGCTCTTTTCTCAAAAGCAGAGTGTGTTTCTTGAAAGTCGAGCTAGCGTTTGTTTTCCAGTCCTAAATGGAGTTGAATCACATGCAGTTTCTGGTCCTAAGAGCAAGAGTTGATTTCTGGTAAGGAAAGTCGCTATTGTGCTCCCCTTGCCATACATAGTGCAAATAGCACTCGCGTCTTTTCCCAGCAAGTACAGTGTATCGGACTGAAGAGGATCTACTGTTCTTGTCAGTTTCCTAAGCAGAGTTGAACTAGATATTGCCCGTGTGTGGGAAGCACAGTTCTTTTGTTCTGAGCAAGCTCACTGTTCTGGCCCTATAGGAAACACAGTAGAGTAGAAGAGTGCTCTTTTCTCTAAAGCAGAGTGTGTTTCTTGTAAGGATAGCTAGCGTTTGTTTCCCTGTCCTAAATGGAGTTGAATCACATGCAGTTTCTGGTCCTAGGAGCAAGAGTTTTTTTATGGTAAGAATAGTCACTATTGCGCTGCCATTGCCATACACAGGACAAAAAGCACTGGCGTCTCTTCCCAGCAAGTACAGTGTATTGGACTGAAGAGGATCTACTGTCCTTGTCAGGTTCCTAAGCAGAAATGAACTAAATATGGCCGTGTGTGTAGAAAGCACAGTTCTTTTGTTCTGAGCAAGCTTACTGTTTTGGCCCTATAGGAAACACAGTAGAGAACAGTGCTCTTTTCTCAAAAGCAGAGTGTATTTCTTGTAAGGCGAGCTAGCATTTGTTTCCCAGTCCTAAATGATATGCATGAATCACATGCAGATTCTGGTCCTACGAGCAAGAGTTGTTTTCTGGTAAGGAAAGTCACTATTGCTCTCGCTTTGCCATACACAGTGCAAATAGCACTGGCGTCTGTTCCCAGAAAGTACAGTGTATTGGACTGAAGAGGAGCTACTGTTCTTGTCAGTTTCCTAAGCAGAGTTGAACTAGATATGGCCCGTGTGTTCAGGAAGCAGAGTTATTATGTTCTGAGCAAGCTCACTGTTTGGACCCCATAGGAAACACAGTAGAGTATAAGAGTGCTCTTTTTCTAAAGCAGAGTGTGTATCTTGTAAGGAGAGCTAGCGTTTGTTTCCCAGTCCTAAATGGACTTGAATCACATGCAGTTTCTGGTCCTAGGACCAAGAGTTTTTTTATAGTATGAAAAGTCACTATTGCGCTGCCATTGCCATACTCAGAACAAATAGCACTGGCGTCTGTTCCCAGCAAGTACAGTGTATTGGACTGAAGAGGATCTACTGTTCTTTTCAGATTATAAGCAGACTTGAACTAAATATGGCCATGTGTGTAGGAAGCACAGTTCTTTTGTTCTGAGCAATCTCACTGTTTTGGCACTATAAAAAACACAGTAGTGTAGAAGAGTGCTCTTTTCTCAAAAGCAGATTGTGTTTCTTGTAAGGCGAGCTAGCGTTTGTTTCCCAGTCCTAAATGGAGTTGAATCACATGCAGTTTCTGGTCCTACGAGCAAGAGTTGTTTTCTGGTAAGGAAAGTCACTATTCCGCTCCCTTTGCCATACACAGTGCAAATAGCACTGGCGTCTGTTCCCAGCAAGTAAGTGTATCAGAATGAAGAGGAGCTACTGTTCTTGTCATTTTCCTAAGAAGAGTTGAATTAGATATGGCACGTGTGTTTAGGAAGCACTGTTATTATTTTCTGAGCAAGCTCAATGTTCTGAACCTATAGGAAACACAGTAGAGTAGAAGAGTGCTTTTTTCTCTAAAGCAGAGTATGATTCTTGTAAGGCGAGCTCGCGGTTGTTTCCCAGTTATAAATGGAGTTGAGTCACATGCAGTTTTTGGTCCTATTAGCAAGAGTTGTTTTCTGGTAAGAAGAGTCACTATTGTGCTCCAAATGCCATACATAGTGCAAATAGCACTCGGGTCTGTTCATAGCAAGTACAGTGTATTGGACTGAATAGGAGCTACTGTTCTTGTAAGTTTCATAAGCAGAGTTGAACTAGATATGGTCCATGTGTGTAGGAAGCACAGTTCTTTTGTTCTGAGCAAGCTCACTGTTTGGACTCCATAGGAAACACAGTAGAGTAGAAGAGTGCTCTTTTCTCAAAAGCACAGTGTGTTTCTTGTAAGGCGAGCTAGCATTTGTTTCCCAGTCCTAAATGGCGTTGAATCACTTGCAGTTTGTGGTCCTACGAGCAAGAGTTGTTTTCTGGTAAGGAAAGTCACTATTGCGCTCTCATTGCCATACACAGTGTAAATAGCACTCGTGTCTGTTCCCAGCAAGTACAGTGTATTGGACTGAAGAGGAGCTACTGTTCTTGTCAGTTTCCTAAGCAGAGTTGAACTACATATGGTCCATGTGTGTAGGAAGCACAGTTCTTTTGTTCTGATCAAGCTCACTGTATGGACCCCATAGGAAACACAGTAGAGTAGAAAAGTGCTCTTTTCTAAAGCAGTGTGTTTCTTGTAAGGCGAGCTAGCGTTTGTTTCCCAGTCCTAAATGGAGACGAATCACATGCAGTTTCTGGTCCTACGAGCAAGAGTTGTTTTCTGGTAGGAAAGTCACTATTGTGCTCCCAATGCCATACACAATGCAAATAGCACATGCGTCTGTTCCCAGCAAGTACAGTGTATTGGACTGAAGAGGAGCTACTGTTCTTGTCAGTTTCCTAAGCAGAGTTGAACTAGATATGGCCCGTGTGTCTAGGAAGCACAGTTCATTTGTTCTGAGCAAGCTCACTGTTCTGGCCCTATAGGAAACACAGTAGAGTAGAAGAGTGCTCTTTTCTCAAAAGCAGAGTGTGTTTCTTGTAAGGCGAGCTAGAGTTTGTTTCCCAGTCTTATATGGAGTTGAGTCACATGCAGTTTTTTGTCCTACGAGCAAGAGTTGTTTTCTGGTAAGACGAGTCACTATTGTGCTCCAATTGCCATACACAGTGCAAATAGCACTCGCATCTGTTCTCAGCAAGTACAGTGTATCGAACTGAAGAGGAGCTACTGTTCTTGTCAGTTTCCTAAGCAGAGTTGAACTAGATATGGCCCGTGTGTTTAGGAAGCACAGTCATTATGTTCTGAGCAAGCTCACTGTTCTGGCCCTACAGGAAACACAATAGAGTAGATGAGTGCTCTTTTCTCTAAAGCATAGTGTGTTTCTTGTAAGGCCAGCTCGCGTTTGTTTCCCAGTCCTAAATGGAGTTGAATCACATGCAGTTTCTGGTCCTACGAGCAAGAGTTTTTTTATGGTAAGAATAGTCACTATTGCGCTGCCATTGCCATACACAGGACAAATAGCACTGGTGTCTGTTCCCAGCAAGTACAGTGTATCGAACTGAAGAGGAGCTACTGTTCTTGTCAGTTTCCTAAGCAGAGTTGAACTAGATATGGCCCGTGTGTTTAGGAAGCACAGTCATTATGTTCTGAGCAAGCTCACTGTTCTGGCCCTATAGGAAACACAGTAGAGTAGAAGAGTGCTCTTTTCTCTAAAGCAGAGTGTGTTTCTTGTAAGGCGAGCTCGCGTTTGTTTCCCAGTCCTAAATGAAGTTGAGTCACATGCAGTTTTTGGTCCTACGAGCAAGAGTTGTTTTCTGGTAAGACGAGTCACTATTGTGCTCCAAATGCCATACACAGTGCAAATAGCACTCGCGTCTGTTCCAGGCATGTACAGTGTATTGGACTGAATAGGAGCTACTGTTCTTGTCAGTTTACTAAGCAGAGTTGAACTAGATATGGTCCATGTGTGTAGGAAGCACAGTTCTTTTGTTCTGAGCAAGCTCACTGTTTGGACCCCATAAGAAACACAGTAGAGTAGAAGAGTGCTCTTTTCTCAAAAGCAGAGTGCGTTTCTTGTTAGGCGAGCTAGCATTTGTTTCCCAGTCCTAAATGGCGTTGAATCACATGCAGTTTCTGGTCCTACGAGCAAGAGTTGTTTTCTGGTAAGGAAAGTCACTATTGCGATCAAATTGCCATACACAGTGCAAATAGCACTGGCGTCTCTTCCCAGCAAGTACAGTGTATTGGACTGAAGAGGAGGTACTGTTCTTGTCAGTTTCTTAAGCAGAGTTGAACTAGATATGGTCCATGTGTGTAGGAAGCACAGTTCTTTTGTTCTGACCAAGCTCACTGTTTAGACCCTATAGGAAACACAGTAGAGTAGAAGAGTGCTCTTTTCTCAAAAGCAGAGTGAGTTTCTTGTAAGGCGAGCTAGCGTTTGTTTCCCAGTCCTAAATGGAGTTGAATCACATGCAGTTTGTGGTCCTACGAGCAAGAGTTGTTTTATGGTAAGAATAGTCACTATTGCGCTGCCATTGCCATACACAGTGCAAATAGCACTCGGGTCTGTTCCCAGCAAGTACAGTCTATTGGACTGAATAGGAGCTACTGTTCTTCTCAGTTTCATAAGCAGAGTTGAACTAGATATGATCCATGTGTGTAGGAAGCACAGTTCTTTTGTTCTGAGCAAGCTCACTGTTCGGACCCCATAGGAAACACAGTAGAGTAGAAGAGTGCTCTTTTCTCTAAAGCAGTGTGTTTCTTGTAAGGCGAGCTAGCGTTTGTTTCCCAGTCCAAAATGGAGTTGAATCACATGCAGTTTCTGGTCCTACGAGCAAGAGTTTTTTTATGGTAAGAATAGTCACTATTGCGCTGCCATTGCCATACACAGGACAAATAGCACTGGTGTCTGTTCCCAGCAAGTACAGTGTATCGAACTGAAGAGGAGCTACTGTTCTTGTCAGTTTCCTAAGCAGAGTTGAACTAGATATGGCCCGTGTGTTTAGGAAGCACAGTCATTATGTTCTGAGCAAGCTCACTGTTCTGGCCCTATAGGAAACACAGTAGAGTAGAAGAGTGCTCTTTTCTCAAAAGCAGAGTGTGTTTCTTGTAAGGCGAGATAGCGTTTGTTTCCCAGTCCTAAATGGAGTTGAATCACATGCAGTTTCTGGTCCTACGAGCAAGAGTTTTTTTATGGTAAGAATAGTCACTATTGTGCTGCCATTGCCATACACAGGACAAATAGCACTGGTGTCTGTTCCCAGCAAGTACAGTGTATCGAAC
>NW_026737851.1:0-31000 GCF_949786415.1 Peromyscus eremicus
ACACAGTAGAGTAGAACAGTGCTCTTTTCTCAAAAGCAGAGTGTGTTTCTTGTAAGGCGAGCTAGCGTTTGTTTCCCAGTCCTAAATGGAGTTCAATCACATGCAGTTTCTGGTCCTACGAGCAAGAGTTGTTTTCTGGTAAGACGAGTCACTATTGTGCTCCAATTGCCATACACAGTACAAATAGCACTCGCGTCTGTTCCTAGCAAGTACAGTGTATTGGACTGAAGAGGAGCTACTGTTCTTGTCAGGTTCTAGAGCAGAATTGAACTAGATATGGCCGTGTGTGTAGGAAGCACAGTTCTTTTGGTTTGAGCAAGTTCACTGTTCGGACCTCTTAGGAAACACAATAGCGTAGAAGAGTGCTTTTTTCTCTAAATCAGAGTATGTTTCTTGTAAGGCGAGCTAGCATTTGTTTCCCAGTCCTAAATGGAGTTGCATCACATGCAGTTTCTGGTCCTACGAGAAAGAGTTGTTTTCTGCTAAGAAGAGTCACTCTTGTGCTCCCATTGTCATACACAGGGCAAATAGCACTCGCATCTGTTCCCAGCATGCACAGTGTATTGGACTGAAGAGGATCTACTGTTCTTGTCAGGTTCCTAAGCAGAGTTGAACTAGATATGGCCGTGTGTGTAGGAAGCACAGTTCTTTTGTTCTGAGCAAGCTCACTGTTCTGGCCCTATAGGAAACATAGTAGAGTAGAAGAGTGCTCTTTTCTCAAAAGCAGAGTGTGTTTCTTGAAAGGCGAGCTAGCATTTGTTTCCCAGTCCAATATGGAGTTGAATCACATGCCGTTTCTGGTGCTACAAACAAGAGTTGTTTTCTGGTAAGAAGAGTCACTATTGCGCTGCCATTGCCATACACAGGACAAATAGCACTGGCGTCTTTTCGCAGCAAGTACAGTGTATTGGACGGAAGAGGATCTACTGTACTTGTCAGGTTCCTAAGCAGATTTGAACTGGATATGGCCGTGTGTGTAGGAAGCACAGTTTTTTAGTTCTGAGCAAGCTCACTGTTCGGACGTCATAGGAAACACAGTAGAGTAGAAGAGTGCTCTTTTCTCTAAAGCAGAGTGTGTTTCTTGTAAGGCGAGCTCGCGTTTGTTTCCCAGTCCTAAATGGAGTTGAGTCTCAGGCAGTTTTTGGTCCTACGAGCAAGAGTTGTTTTCTGGTAAGAAGAGTCACTATTGCGCTCCAAATGCCATACACAGTGCAAATAGCTCTCGCATCTGTTCCCAGCAAGTATAGTGTATTGGACTGAATAGGAGCTACTGTTCTTGTCAGTTTCCTAAACAGAGTTGAACTAGATATGTCCTGTGTGTGTAGGAAGCACAGTTCTTTTGTTCTGAGCAAGCTCACTGTTTGGACCCCATAGGAAACACAGTAGAGTAGAAGAGTGCTCTTTTCTCAAAAGCAGAGTGTGTTTCATGTAAGGCGAGTTAGCATTTGTTTCCCAGTCCTAAATGAAGTTGAATCACATGCAGTTTCTGGTCCTACGAGCAAGAGTTGTTTTCTGGTAAGGAAAGTCACTATTGCGCTCCCATTGCCATACACAGTACAAATAGCCCTCCCGTCTGTTCCCAGCAAGTACAGTGTATCGGACTGAAGAGGATCTACTGTTCTTGTCAGTTTCCTCAGCACAGTTGAACTAGATATGTTCCCTGTGTGTAGGAAGCACAGTTCTTTTGTTCTGAGCAAGCTCACTGTTTGGACCCCATTGGAAACACAGTAGAGTAGAAGAGTGCTCTTTTCGCAAAAGCAGAGTGTGTTTCTTGGAAGACGAGCAGAGCTAGAATTTGTTTCCCAGTCCTAAAGGGAGTTGAATCACATGCAGTTTATGGTCCTACGAGCAAGAGTTGTTTTCTGGTAAGAAGAGTCACTATTGTGCTCTCATTGTCATTCGCAGGGCAAATAGCACTGGCGTCTATTCCCAGCATGTACAGTGTATTGGACTGAAGAGGATCTACTGTTCTTGTCAGGTTCCTAAGCAGAGTTGAACTAGATATGGCCGTGTGTGTAGGAAGCACAGTTCTTTTGTTCTGAGCAAGCTCACTGTTCTGGCCCTATAGGAAACACAGTAGAGTAGAAGAGTGCTCTTTTCTCTAAAGCAGAGTGTGTTTCTTGTAAGTCGAGCTAGAGTTTGTTTCCCAGTCCTAAATGGAGTTGAATCACATGCAGTTTCTGGTCCTATTGTCAAGAGTTGTTTTATGGTAAGAATAGTAAATATTGCGCTGCCATTGCCATACACAGGACAAATAGCACTGGAGTCTGTTCCCAGCAAGTACAGTGTATTGGACTGAAGAGGATCTACTGTTCTTGTCAGGTTCCTAAGCAGAATTGAACTAGATATGGCCGTGTGTGTAGGAAGCACAGTTCTTTTGGTTTGAGCAAGTTCACTGTTCGGACCTCTTAGGAAACACAATAGAGTAGAAGAGTGCTTTTTTCTCTAAATCAGAGTATGTTTCTTGTAAGGCGAGCTAGCATTTGTTTCCCAGTCCTAAATGGAGTTGAGTCTCAGGCAGTTTTTGGTCCTACGAGCAAGAGTTGTTTTCTGCTAAGAAGAGTCACTATTGTGCTCCCATTGTCATACACAGGGCAAATAGCACTCGCGTCTGTTCCCAGCATGCACAGTGTATTGGACTAAAGAGGATCTACTGTTCTTGTCAGGTCCTAAGCAGAGTTGAACTAGATATAACCGTGTGTGTAGGAAGCACAGTTCTTTTGTTCTGAGCAAGCTCACTGTTCTGGCCCTATAGGAAACATAGTAGAGTAGAAGAGTGCTCTTTTCTCTAAAGCAGAGTGTGTTTCTTGTAAGGCGAGCTCGCGTTTGTTTCCCAGTCCTAAATGGAGTTGAGTCTCAGGCAGTTTTTGGTCCTACGAGCAAGAGTTGTTTTCTGGTAAGAAGAGTCACTATTGCGCTCCAAATGCCATACACAGTGCAATAGCTCTCGCATCTGTTCCCCGCAAGTATAGTGTATTGGACTGAATATGAGCTACTGTTCTTGTCAGTTTCCTAAGCAGAGTTGAGCTTGATATTTCCCGTTTAGGAAGCACAGTTCTTTTGTTCTGAGCAAGCTCACTGTTTGGACCCCATAGGAAACACAGTAGAGTAGCAGAGTGCTCTTTTCTCTAAAGCAGAGTGTGTTTCTTGTAAGGCGAGCTCGTGTTTGTTTCCCAGTCCTAAATGGAGTTGAATCACATGCAGTTTCTGGTCCTATGAGCAAGAGTTGTTTTATAGTAAGAAGAGTCACTATTGCGCTGCCATTGCCATACACAGGACAAATAGAACTGGCGTTTTTTCCCAGCAAGTACAGTGTATTGGACTGAAGAGGATCTACTGTTCTTGTCAGGTTCCTAAGCAGAATTGAACTAGATATGGCCGTGTGTATAGGAAGCACAGTTCTTTTGTTCTGAGCAAGCTCACTGTTTGAACCACATAGGAAACACAGTAGAGTAGAACAATGCTCTTTTCTCAAAAGCAGAGTGTGTTTCTTGTAAGGCAAGCTAGCGTTTGTTTCCCAGTCCTAAATGGAGTTGAATCACATGCAGTTTCTGGTCCTACGAGCAAGAGTTGTTTTCTGGTAAGACGAGTCACTATTGTGCTCCAATTGCCATACACAGTGCAAATAGCACTCGCATCTGTTCCGAGCAAGTACAGTGTATTGGACTGAAGAGGAGCGACTGTTCTTGTCAGGTTCCTAAGCAGAATTGAACTAGATATGGCCGTGTGTGTAGGAAGCACAGTTCTTTTGGTTTGAGCAAGTTCACTGTTCGGACCTCTTAGGAAACACAATAGAGTAGAAGAGTGCCTTTTTCTCTAAATCAGAGTATGTTTCTTGTAAGGCGAGCTAGCATTTGTTTCCCAGTCCTAAATGGAGTTGCTACACATGCAGTTTCTGGTCCTACGAGCAAGAGTTGTTTTCTGCTAAGAAGAGTCACTATTGTGCTCCCATTGTCATACACAGGGCAAATAGCACTCGCGTCTGTTCCCAGCTTGCACAGTGTATTGGACTGAAGAGGATCTACTGTTCTTGTCAGGTTCCTAAGCAGAGTTGAACTAGATATGGCCATGTGTGTAGGAAGCACAGTTCTTTTGTTCTGAGCAAGCTCACTGTTCTGGCCCTATAGGAAACATAGTAGAGTAGAAGAGTGCTCTTTTCTCAAAAGCAGAGTGTGTTTTTTTTAAGGCGAGCTAGCGTTTGTTTCCCAGTCCTAAATGGAGTGGAATCACATGCAGTTTTTTGTCCTACGAGCAAGAGTTGTTTTCTGGTAAGACGAGTCACTATTGTGCTCCAATTGCCATACAGAGGGCAAATAGCACTCGCGTCTGTTCCGAGCAAGTACAGTGTATTGGACTGAAGAGGAGCTACTGTTCTTGTCAGTTTCCTAAGCAGAGTTGAACTAGATATGGCCTGTGTGTGTAGGAAGCACAGTTCTTTTGTTCTGAGCAAGCTCACTGTTTGGACCCCATAGGAAACACAGTAGAGTAGAAGAGTGCTCTTTTCTCAAAAGCAGAGTGTGTTTCATGTAAGGCGAGCTAGCATTTGTTTCCCAGTCCTAAATGAAGTTGAAACACATGCAGTTTCTGGTCCTACGAGCAAGAGTTGTTTTCTGGTAAGGAAAGTCACTATTGCGCTCCCATTGCCATACACAGTGCAAATAGCCCTCCCGTCTGTTCCCAGCAAGTACAGTGTATCGGACTGAAGAGGATCTACTGTTCTTGTCAGTTTCCTCAGCACAGTTGAACTAGATATGTTCCATGTGTGTAGGAAGCACAGTTCTTTTGTTCTGAGCAAGCTCACTGTTTGGACCCCATTGGAAACACAGTAGAGTAGAAGATTGCTCTTTTGGCAAAAGCAGAGTGTGTTTCTTGGAAGACGAGCAGAGCTAGCGTTTGTTTCCCAGTCCTAAAGGGAGTTGAATCACATGCAGTTTCTGGTCCTACGAGCAAGAGTTGTTTTCTGGTAAGAAGAGTCACTATTGTGCTCTCATTATCATTCGCAGGGCAAATAGCACTGGCGTCTCTTCCCAGCATGTACAGTGTATTGGACTGAAGAGGATCTACTGTTCTTGTCAGGTTCCTAAGCAGAGTTGAACTAGATATGGCCGTGTGTGTAGGAAGCACAGTTCTTTTGTTCTGAGCAAGCTCACTGTTCTGGCCCTATAGGAAACACAGTAGAGTAGAAGAGTGCTCTTTTCTCTAAAGCAGAGTGTGTTTCTTGTAAGTCGAGCTAGAGTTTGTTTCCCAGTCCTAAATGGAGTTGAATCACATGCAGTTTCTGGTCCTACGAGCAAGAGTGGTTTTATGGTAAGAATAGTCACTATTGCACTGCCATTGCCATGCACAGGACAAATAGCACTGGCGTATGTTCCCAGCAAGTACAGTGTATTGGACTGAAGTGGAGCTACTGTTCTTGTCAGTTTCCTAATGAGAGTTGAACTAGATATGGTCGGTGTGTGTAGGAAGCACAGTTCTTTTGTTCTGAGCAAGCTAACTGTTTGGACACCATAGGAAACACAGTAGAGTAGAACAGTGCTCTTTTCTCAAAAGCAGAGTGTGTTTCTTGTAAGGAGAGCTAGCATTTGTTTCCCAGTCCTAAATGGAGTTGAATCCCATGCAGTTTCTGGTCCTATTGTCAAGAGTTGTTTTGTGGTAAGAATAGTAAATATTGCGCTGCCATTGCCATACACAGGACAAATAGCACTGGAGTCTGTTCCCAGCAAGTACAGTGTATTGGACTGAAGAGGTCTACTGTTCTTGTCAGGTTCCTAAGCAGAATTGAACTAGATATGGCCGTGTGTGTAGGAAGCACAGTTCTTTTAGTTTGAGCAAGTTCACTGTTCGGACCTCTTAGGAAACACAATAGAGTAGAAGAGTGCTTTTTTCTCTAAATCAGAGTATGTTTCTTGTAAGGCGAGCTAGCATTTGTTTCCCAGTCCTAAATGGAGTTGCATCACATGCAGTTTCTGGTCCTACGAGCAAGAGTTGTTTTCTGCTAAGAAGAGTCACTATTGTGCTCCCATTGTCATACACAGGGCAAATAGCACTCGCGTCTGTTCCCAGCATGCACAGTGTATTGGACTAAAGAGGATCTACTGTTCTTGTCAGGTTCCTAAGCAGAGTTGAACTAGATATGGCCGTGTGTGTAGGAAGCACAGTTCTTTTGTTCTGAGCAAGCTCACTGTTCTGGCCCTATAGGAAACATAGTAGAGTAGAAGAGTGCTCTTTTCTCTAAAGCAGAGTGTGTTTCTTGTAAGGCGAGCTCGCGTTTGTTTCCCAGTCCTAAATGGAGTTGAGTCTCAGGCAGTTTTTGGTCCTACGAGCAAGAGTTGTTTTCTGGTAAGAAGAGTCACTATTGCGCTCCAAATGCAATACACAGTGCAATAGCTCTCGCATCTGTTCCCCGCAAGTATAGTGTATTGGACTGAATAGGAGCTACTGTTCTTGTCAGTTTCCTAAGCAGAGTTGAGCTTGATATTTCCCGTGTAGGAAGCACAGTTCTTTTGTTCTGAGCAAGCTCACGGTTTGGACCCCATAGGAAACACAGTAGAGTAGCAGAGTGCTCTTTTCTCTAAAGCAGAGTGTGTTTCTTGTAAGGCGAGCTAGCGTTTGTTTCCCAGTCCTAAATGGAGTTGAATCACATGCAGTTTCTGGTCCTATGAGCAAGAGTTGTTTTATGGTAAGAAGAGTCACTATTGCGCTGCCATTGCCATACACAGGACAAATAGCACTGGCGTTTTTTCCCAGCAAGTACAGTGTATTGGACTGAAGAGGATCTACTGTTCTTGTCAGGTTCCTAAGCAGAATTGAACTAGATATGGCCGTGTGTGTAGGAAGCACAGTTCTTTTGTTCTGAGCAAGCTCACTGTTTGGACCCCATAGGAAACACAGTAGAGTAGAAGAGTGCTCTTTTCTCAAAAGCAGAGTGTGTTTCATGTAAGGCGAGCTAGCATTTGTTTCCCAGTCCTAAATGAAGTTGAATCACATGCAGTTTCTGGTCCTACGAGCTAGAGTTGTTTTCTGGTAAGGAAAGTCACTATTGCGCTCCCATTGCCATACACAGTGCAAATAGCCCTCCAGTCTGTTCCCAGCAAGTACAGTGTATCGGACTGAAGAGGATCTACTGTTCTTGTCAGTTTCCTCAGCACAGTTGAACTAGATATGTTCCATGTGTGTAGGAAGCACAGTTCTTTTGTTCTGAGCAAGCTCACTGTTTGGACCCCATTGGAAACACAGTAGAGTAGAAGAGTGCTCTTTTCGCAAAAGCAGAGTGTGTTTCTTGGAAGACGAGCAGAGCTAGCGTTTGTTTCCCAGTCCTAAAGGGAGTTGAATCACATGCAGTTTCTGGTCCTACGAGCAAGAGTTGTATTATGGTAAGAAGAGTCACTATTGTGCTGCCTTTCCATACACAGGACAAATAGCACTGTTGTCTGTTCCCAGCAGTACAGTGTATTGGACTGAAGAGGATCTACTGTTCTTGTCAGGTTCCTAAGCAGAATTGATCTAGATATGGCCGTGTGTTTAGGAAGCACAGTTCTTTTGTTCTGAGCAAGTTCACTTTTCGGACCTCTTAGGAAACACAATAGAGTAAAAGAGTGCTTTTTTCTCTAAATCAGAGTGTGTTTCTTGTAAGTCGAGTTAGTGTTTGTATCCCACTCCTAAATGGAGATGAATCACATGCAGTTTCTGGTCCTACGAGCAAGAGTTGTTTTCTGGTAAGAAGAGTCACTATTGTGCTCCCATTGTCATACAAAGGGCCAATAGCACACGCGTCTGTTCCCAGCATGTACAGTGTAATTGACTGAAGAGGATCTACTGTTCTTGTCAGGTTCCTAAGCAGAGTTGAACTAGATATGGCCATGTGTGTAGGAAGCACAGTTCTTTTGTTCTGAGCAAGCTCACTGTTCTGGCCCTATAGGAAACATAGTAGAGTAGAAGAGTAGAAGAGTGCTCTTTTCTCAAAAGCAGATTGTGTTTCTTGTAAGGCGAGTTAGAATTTGTTTCCCATACCTATATGGAGTTGAATCACATGCAGTTTCTGGTCCTACGATCAAGAGTTGATTTTTGGTAAGGAAAGTCTCTATTGTGCTCCCATTGACATACACTGTGCAAATAGCACTGGCGTCTGTTCCCAGCAAGTACTGTGTATCGGACTGAAGAGGAGCTACTGTTCTTGTTAGTTTCCTAAGCAGAGTTGAACTAGATATGGCCCGCGTGTTTAGAAAGCACAGTTCTTTTGTTCTGAGCAAGCTCTCTGTTCGGACACCATAGGAAACACAGTAGAGTAGAATTGTGCTCTTTTCTCAAAAGCAGAGTGTGTTTCTTGTAAGGCGAGCTAGCGTTTGTTTCCCAGTCATAAATGGAGTTGAATCACATGCAGTTTCTGTTCCTATGAGCAAGAGTTGTTTTCTGATAAGGAAAGTAACTATTGAGCTCCCATTGCCATACACAGTGCAAATAGCACTCGCGTCTGTTCCCAGCAAATACAGTGTATCGGACTGAAGAGGAGCTACAGTTCTTGTCAGTTTCCTAAGCAGAGTTGAACTAGCTATGGTCGGTGTTTGAAAGAAGCACAGTTCTTTTGTTCTGAGCAAGCTCACTGTTTGGACCCCATAGGAAACTCAGTAGAGTAGAAGAGTGCTCTTTTCTCAAAAGCAAAGTGTATTTCTTGTAAGGCGAGCTAGCATTTGTTTCCCAGTCTTAAATGGAGTTGAATCCATGCAGTTTCTGGTCCTACGAGCAAGAGTTGTTTTCTGGTAAGAAGAGTCAATATTGTGCTGCCATTGCCCTACACAGGACAAATAGCAATCGCGTCTGTTCCCAGCAAATACAGTGTATTGGACTGAAAAGGAGGTACTGTTCTTGTCAGTTTCCTAAGCAGAGGTGAACTAGATATGGTCCGTGTGTGTAGGAAGCACAGTTCTTTTCTTCTGAGCAAGCTCACTGTTTGGACCCCATAGGAAACACAGTAGAGTAGAAGAGTGCTCTTTTCTCTAAAGCAGAGTGTGTTTCTTGTAAGACGAGCTAGCGTTTGTTTCGCAGTCCTAAATGGAGTGGAATCACATGCAGTTTCTGGTCCTATGAGCAAGAGTTGTTTTCTGGTAAGGAAAGTCACTATTGCGCTCCCATTGCCATACACAGTGCAAATAGCACATGCGTCTGTTCCCAGCAAGTACAGTGTATCAGACTGAAGAGGAGCTACTGTTCTTGTTAGTTTCCTAAGCAGAGTTTAACTAGATATGGCCCGTGTGTGTAGGAAGCACAGTTCTTATGTTCTGAGCAAGCTCACTGTTCTGGCCCTATAGGAAACACAGTAGAGTAGAAGAGTGCACTTTTCTTAAAAGCAGAGTGTGTTTCTTGTAAGGCTAGCTCGCGTTTGTTTCCCAGTCCTAAATGGAGTTGAGTCACATGCAGTTTTTGGTCCTACTAGCAAGAGTTGTTTTCTGGGAAGAAGAGTCACTGTTGAGCTTCAAATGCCATATACAGTGCAAATAGCAATCGCTTCTGTTCCCTGCAAGTACAGTGTATCGGACTGAATAGGAGCTACTGTTCTTGTCAGGTTCCTAAGCAGAGTTGAACTAGATATGGTCCATGTGTGTAGGAAGCACAGTTCTTTTGTTCTCAGCAAGCTCACTCTTCTGGCCCTATAGGAAACACAGTAGAGTAGAAGAGTGCTCTTTTCTCAAAAGCAGATTGTGTTTCTTGTAAGGGGAGCTAGAGTTTGTTTCCCAGTCCTAAATGGAGTTGAATCACATGCAGTTTCTGGTCCTACGAGCAAGAGTTGGTTTCTGGTAAGGAAGTCACTATTGTGCTCCCATTGCCATACACAGTGCAAATAGCACTCGCGTCTGTTCCCAGCAAGTACACTGTACCGGACTGAAGAGGAGCTACTGTTCTTGTCAGTATCCTAAGCAGAGTTGAACTAGATATGGCCCGTGTGTGTAGGAAGCACAGTTCTTTTGTTCTGAGGAAGCTCACTGTTTGGACCCCATAGGAAACACAGTAGAGTAGAAGAGTGCTCTTTTCTCTAAAGCAGAGTGTTTTTTCTTGTAAGGTGAGCTCGCGTTTGTTTCCCAGTCCTAAATGGAGTTGAGACACATGCAGTTTTTGGTCCTATGTGCAAGAGTTGTTTTCTGGTACGAAGAGTCACTATTGTGCTCCAAATGCCATACACAGTGCAAATAGTACTCGTGTCTGTTCCCTTCAAGTACAGTGTATTGGACTGATTAGGAGCTACTGTTATTGTCAGTTTCCTCAGCAGACTTGAACTAGATATGGTCCGTGTGTGGGAAGCACAGTTCTTTTGTTCTGAGCAAGTTGACTCTTTGGACCCCTTTGGAAACACAGTAGAGAAGAAGAGTGCTCTTTTCTCAAAAGCAGAGTGTGTTTCATGTAAGGCGAGCTAGCATTTGTTTCCCAGTCCTAAATGGAGTTGAATCACATGCAGTTTCTGGTCCTACGAGCAAGAGTTGTTTTCTGGTAAGGAAAGTCACTATTGCGTTCCCATTGCCATACACAGTGCAAATAGCACTCGTGTCTGTTCCAAGCACTTACAGTGTATTGGACTGAATAGGAGTTACTGTTCTTGTCAGTTTCCTAAGCAGAGTTGAACTAGGTATGACCGTGTGTGTAGGAAGCACAGTTCTTTTGTTCTGAGCAAGCTCACTGTCTGGCCCTATAGGAATCAGAGTAGAGTAGAAGAGTGCTCTTTTCTCAAATGCAGATTGTGTTTCTTGTAAGGGGAGCTAGCATTTGTTTTCCAGTCCTATATGGAGTTGAATCCCATGCAGTTTCTGGTCCTACGAACAAGAGTTGTTTTCTGGTAAGGAAAGTCACTATTGCGCTCCCATTGCCATACACAGTGCAAATAGCACTCACGTCTGTTCCCAGCAAGTACACTGTATCGGACTGAATAGGAGCTACTGTTCTTGTCAGTTTCCTAAGCAGAGTTGAACGAGATATGTCCCGCGTGTGTAGGAAGCACAGTTCTTTTGTTCTGAGCAAGCTCACTGTTTGGACCCCATAGGAAACACAGTAGAGTAGAAGAGTGCTCTTTTCTCAAAGCAGAGTGTGTTTCTTGTAGGGCGAGCTAGCGTTTGATCCCAGTCCTAAATGGAGTTGAATCACATGCAGTTTCTGGTCCTACGAGCAAGAGTTGTTTTCTGGTAAGAAGAGTCACTATTGCGCTGCCTTTGCCATACACAGGACAAATAACACTGGCGTGTTTTCCCAGCAAGTACAGTGTATTGGATGGAAGAGGATCTACTGTTCTTAACAGGTTCCTAAGCAGACTTGAACTAGATATGGCCGTGTGTATAGGAAGCACATTTTTTTGTTCTGAGCAAGCTCACTGTTCTGACCCCATAGGAACAACAGTAGAGGAGAAGAGTGCTCTTTTCTCAAAAGCAGAGTGTGTTTCTTGGAAGGTGAGCTAGCGTTTGTTTCCCAGTCCTAAATGGAGTTGAGTCACATGCAGTTTTTTGTCCTACGAGCAAGAGTTGTTTTCTGGTAAGACGAGTCACTATTGTGCTCCAATAGCCATACACAGTGCAAATCGCAGTCCCGTCTGTTCCCAGGAAGTACAGTGTATCGGACTGAAGAGGAGCTACTGTTCTTGTCAGTTTCCTAAGCAGAGTTGAACTAGATATGGCCCGAGTGTAGGAAGCACAGTTCTTTTGTTCTGAGCAAGCTCACTGTACTGGCCCTATAGTAAACACAGTAGAGTAGAAGAGTGCTCTTTTCTCTAAAGCAGAGTGTGTTTCTTGTAAGGAGAGCTAGCGTTTGTTTCCCAGTCCTAAATGGAGTTGAATCACATGCAGTTTCTTGTCCTAAGAGCAAGAGTTGTATTATGGTAAGAAGAGTCACTATTGTGCTGCCATTGCCATACACAAGACAAATAGCACTGTTTTCTGTTCCCAGCAGTACAGTGTATTGGACTGAAGAGGATCTACTGTTCTTGTCAGGTTCCTAAGCAGAATTGAACTAGATATGGCCGTGTGTGTAGGAAGCACAGTTCTTTTGTTCTGAGCAAGTTCACTGTTCGGACCTCTTAGGAAACACAATAGAGTAGAAGAGTGCTTTTTTCTCTAAATGAGAGTGTGTTTCTTGTAAGTCGAGTTAATGTTTGTATCCCACTCCTAAATGGAGATGAATCACATGCAGTTTCTGGTCCTACGAGCAAGAGTTGTTTTCTGGTAAGAAGAGTCACTATTGTGCTCCCATTGTCATACAAAGGGCCAATAGCACTGGCGTCTGTTCCCAGCATGTACAGTGTATTGGACTGAAGAGGATCTACTGTTCTTGTCAGGTTCCTAAGCAGAGTTGAACTAGATATGGCCATGTGTGTAGGAAGCACAGTTCTTTTGTTCTGAGCAAGCTCACTGTTCTGGCCCTATAGGAAACACAGTAGAGTAGAAGAGTGCTCTTTCCTCAAAAGCAGATTGTGTTTCTTGTAAGGCGAGCTAGAATTTGTTTCGCAGACTTATATGGAGTTGAATCACATGCAGTTTCTGGTCCTAAGATCAAGAGTTGTTTTTTGGTAAGGAAAGTCTCTATTGCGCTCCCATTGCCATACACAGTGCAAATAGCACTGGCGTCTGTTCCCAGCAAATACAGTGTATCGGACTGAAGAGGAGCTACTGTTCTTGTCAGTTTCCTAAGCAGAGTTGAACTAGATATGGCCCGCGTGTTTAGGAAGCACAGTTCTTTTGTTCTGAGCAAGCTCAACTGTTTGGACCCCATAGGGAACACAGTAGAGTAGAAGAGTGCTCTTTTCTCTAAATCAGAGTGTGTTTCTTGTAAGGCGAGCTAGCATTTGTTTCCCAGTCCTAAATGGAGTTGAATCCCATGCTGTTTCTGTTCCTATGAGCAAGAGTTGTTTCCTGGTAAGGAAAGTAACTATTGAGCTCCCATTGCCATACACAGTGCCAATAGCACTCGCGTCTGTTCCCAGCAAATACAGTGCATCGGACTGAAGAGGAGCTACTGTTCTTGTCAGTTTCCTAAGCAGAGTTGAACTAGATATGGTCGGTGTGTGTAGGAAGCACAGTTCTTTTGTTCTGAGCAAGCTCATTGTTCGGACCCCATAGGAAACACAGTAGAGTAGAATTGTGCTCTTTTGTCAGAAGCAGAGTGTGTTTCTTGTAAGGCGAGCTAGCGTTTGTTTCCCAGTCCTAAATGGAGTTGAATCCCATGCAGTTTCTGTTCCTACGAGCAAGAGTTGTCTTCTGGAAATGAAAGTAACTATTGAGCTCCCATTGACATACACCGTGCAAATAGCACTCGCGTCTGTTCCCAGCAAATGCAGTGTATCGGACTGAAGTGGAGCTACTGTTCTTGTCAGTTTCCTAAGCAGAGTTGAACTAGATATTTCCCGTGTAGGAAGCACAGTTCTTTTGTTCTGAGCAAGCTCACTGTTCTGGCCCTATAGGAAACACAGTAGAGTAGAAGAGTGCTCTTTTCTCTAAAGCAGAGTGTGTTTCTTGTAAGGAGAGCTAGCGTTTGTTTCCCAGTCCTAAATGGAGTTGAATCACATGCAGTTTCTGGTCCTACGAGCAAGAGTTGTTTTATGGTAAGAAGAGTCACTATTGCGCTGCCATTGCCATACACAGGACAAATAGCACTGTTGTCTGTTCCCAGGAGTACAGTGTATTGGACTGAAGAGGATCTACTTTTCTTCTCAGGTTCCTAAGCAGAATTGAACTAGGTGTGGCGGTGTGTGTAGGAATCAGGTTTTTTTTTTGTTCTGAGCAAGCTCACTGTTCGGACCTCATAGGAAACACAGTAGAGTAGCATAGTGCTTTTTTCTCAAAAGCAGAGTGTGTTTCTTGTAAGGCGAGCTAGCGTTTGTTTCCCAGTCCTAAATGGAGTTCAATCACAGGCAGTTTCCGGTCCTATGAGCAAGAGTTGTTTTCTGGTAAGGAAAGTTACTATTGTGCTCCCATTGCCATACACAGTGCAAATAGCACTCGCGTCTGTTCCCAGCAAGTGCAGTGTATTGGACTGAATAGGAGCTACTGTTCTTGTCAGTTTCCTAAGGAGAGTTGAACTAGATATGGTCGGTGTGTGTAGGAATCACAGTTCTTTTGTTCTGAGCAAGCTCACTGTTTGGACCACATAGGAAACACAGTAGAGAGGAAGAGTGCTCTTTTCTCTAAAGCAGAGTGTGTTTCTTGTAAGGCGAGCTAGCGTTTGTTTCCAAGTCCTAAATGGAGTTGAATCACATGCAGTTTCTGGTCCTACGAGCAAGAGTTGTTTTCTGGTAAGAAGAGTCACTATTGCGCTGCCATTGCCATACACAGGACAAATAGCACGGGCGTCTTTTCCCAGCAAGTACAGTGTATTGGACTGAAGAGGATCTACTGTTCTTGTCAGGTTCCTAAGCAGACTTGAACTAGATATGGCCGTGTGTGTACCAAGCACAGTTCTTTTGTTCTGAGCAAGCTCACAGTTTGGACCCCATAGGAAACTCAGTAGAGTAGAAGAGTGCTCCTTTCTCAAAAGCAAAGTGTGTTTCATGTAAGGCAAACTAGCATTTGTTTCCCAGTGCTAAATGGAGTTGAATCCCATGCAGTTTCTGCTCCGACGAGCAAGAGTTGTTTTATGGTAAGAAGAGTCAATATTGCGCTGCCATTGCCCTACACAGAACAAATAGCACTGGCGTCTGTTCCCAGCAAGTACAATGTATTGGACTGAAGAGGAGCTACTGTTCTCGTCAGTTTCCTAAGCAGAGCTGAACTAGATATGGTCCGTGTGTGTAGGAAGCACATTTTCTTTTGTTCTGAGCAAGCTCACTGTTTGGACCCCATAGGAAACACAGTAGAGTAGAAGAGTGCTCTTTTCTCTAAAGCAGAGTGTGTTTCTTGTAAGGCGAGCTAGCGTTTGTTTCCCAGTCCTAAATGGAGTGGAATCACATGCAGTTTCTGGTCCTACGAGCAAGAGTTGTTTTCTGGTAAGAAGAGTCACTGTTGCGCTCCAAATGCCATATACAGTGCAAATAGCATTCGCGTCTGTTCCCAGCAAGTACAGTGTATCGGACTGAATAGGAGCTACTGTTCTTGTCAGTTTCCTAAGCAGACTTGAAATAGATATGATCCGTTGTGTAGGAAGCACAGTTCTTTTGTTCTGAGCAAGCTCACTTTTTGGACCCCATAGGAAACACAGTAGAGTAGAAGAGTGCTCTTTTCTCAAAAGCAGAGTGTGTTTTTTGTAAGGCGAGCTAGCGTTTGTTTCCCAGTCCTAAATGGAGTTGAATCACATGGAGTTTCTGGTCCTACAAGCAAGAGATGTTTTTTGGTAAGAAGAGTCACTATTGCGCTGCCATTGCCATACACAGGACAAATAGCACTGGCGTCTTTTACAAGCAAGTACAGTGTATTGGACTGAAGAGGATCTACTGTTGTTGTCAGGTTCCTAATCAGACTTGAACTAGATATGGCCTTGTGTGTAGGAAGCACAGTTTTTTTGTTCTGAGCAAGCTCACTGTTCGGACCCCATAGGGAACACAGTAGAGTAGAAGAGTGCTCTTTTCTCTAAAAAAGAGTGTGTTTCTTGTAAGGCGAGCTAGCGTTTGTTTCCCAGTCCTAAATGGAGTTGAATCCCATGCAGTTTCTGTTCCTACGAGCAAGAGTTGTTTTCTGGTAAGGAAAGTAACTATTGAGCTCCCATTGCCATACACAGTGCAAATAGCCCTCGCGTCTGTTCCCTGCAAATACAGTGTATCGGACTGAAGAGGAGCTACTGTTCTTGTCAGTTTCCTAAGCAGAGTTGAACTAGATATGGTCGGTGTGTGTAGGAAGCAGAGTTCTTTTGTTCTGAGCAAGCTCACTTTTTGGACCCCATAGGAAACTCAGTAGAGTAGAAGAGTGCTCTTTTCTCAAAAGCAGAGTTTGTTTCTTGTAAGGAGAGCTAGCGTTTGTTTCCCAGTCCTAAATGGAGTTGAGTCCCATGCAGTTTCTGGTCCTACGAGCAAGAGTTGTTTTCTGGTAAGAAGAGTCATTATTGCGCTGCCATTGCCATACACAGGACTAATAGCACTGTTGTCTGTTCCCAGCAGTACAGTGTATTGGACTGAAGAGGATCTACTGTTCTTGTCAGGTTCCTAAGCAGAATTGAACTAGATATGGCCGTGTGTGTAGGAAGCACAGTTCTTTTGTTCTGAGCAAGTTCACTGTTCGGACCTCTTAGGAAACACAATAGAGTAGAAGAGTGCTTTTTTCTCTAAATCAGAGTGTGTTTCTTGTAAGGCGAGTTAGTGTTTGTTTCCCAGTCCTAAGTGGAGTTGAATCACATGCAGTTTCTGGTCCTATGAGCAAGAGTTGTTTTCTGGTAAGAAGAGTCACTATTGTGCTCCCATTGTCATACACAGGGCAAATAGCACACGCGTCTGTTCCCAGCATGTACAGTGTATTGGACTGAAGAGGATCTACTGTTCTTGTCAGGTTCCTAAGCAGAGTTGAACTAGATTTGGCCGTGTGTGTAGGAAGCACAGTTCTTTTTTTCTGAGCAAGCTCACTGTTCTGGCCCTATAGGAAACACAGTAGAGTAGAAGAGTGCTCTTTTCTCAAAAGCAGATTGTGTTTCTTGTAAGGGGAGCTAGCGTTTGTTTCCCAGTCCTATATGGAGTTGAATCACATGCACTTTCTGGTCCTACGAGCAAGAGTTGTTTTTTGGTAAGGAAAGTCACTATTGCGCTCCCATTGCCATACACAGTGCAAATAGCACATGCGTCTGTTCCCAGCAAGTACAGTGTATCAGACTGAAAAAGAGCTACTGTTCTTGTCAGTTTCCTAAGCAGACTTGAACTAGATATGGCCCGTGTGTGTAGGAAGCACAGTTCTTATGTTCTGAGCAAGCTCACTGTTCTGGCCCTATAGGAAACACAGTAGAGTAGAAGAGTGCACTTTTCTTAAAAGCAGAGTGTGTTTCTTGTAAGGCGAGCTCGTGTTTGTTTCCCAGTCCTAAATAGAGTTGAGTCACATGCAGTTTTTGTTCCTACGAGCAAGAGTTTTTTTCTGGTAAGAAGAGTCACTGTTGCGCTCCAAATGTCATATACAGTGCAAATAGCACTCGCGTCTGTTCCCAGCAAGTACAGTGTATCGGACTGAATAGGAGCTACTGTTCTTGTCAGTTTCCTAAGCAGAGTTGAACTAGATATGGTCGGTGTGTGTAGGAAGCACAGTTCTTTTGTTCTGAGCAAGCTCACTGTTCTGGCCCTATAGGAAACACAGTAGAGTAGAAGAGGGCTCTTTTCTCTAAAGCAGAGTGTGTTTCTTGTAAGGAGAGCTAGCGTTTGTTTCCCAGTCCTAAATGGAGTTGAATCACATGCAGTTTCTGGTCCTACGAGCAAGAGTTGTTTTCCGGTAAGAAGAGTCACTATTGCGCTGCCATTGCCATACACAGGAAATAGCACTGTTGTCTGTTCCCAGGAGTACAGTGTATTGGACTGAAGAGGATCTACTGTTCTTGTCAGGTTCCTAAGCAGAATTGAACTAGGTGTGGCGGTGTGTAGGAAGCACTTTTTTTTTGTTCTGAGCAAGCTCACTGTTCGGACCTCATAGGAAACACAGTAGAGTAGAAGAGTGCTCTATTCTCAAAAGCAGAGTGTGTTTCTTAAAAGGCGAGCTAGAGTTTGTTTTCTAGTCCTAAATGGAGTTCAATCACAGGCAGTTTCCGGTCCTATGAGCAAGAGTTGTTTTCTGGTAAGGAAAGTTACTATTGTGCTCCCATTGCCATACACAGTGCAAATAGCACTAGCGTCTGTTCCCAGGAAGTACAGTGTATTGGACTGAATAGGAGCTACTTTTCTTGTCAGTTTCCTAAGCAGAGTTGAACTAGATATGGTTGGTGTGTGTAGGAAGCAGAGTTCTTTTGTTCTGAGCAAGCTCACTGTTTGGACCCCATAGGAAACTCAGTAGAGTAGAAGAGTGCTCTTTTCTCAAAAGCAGAGTGTGTTTCTTGTAAGGCGAGCTAGCGTTTGTTTCCCAGTCCTAAATGGAGTTGAATCCCATGCAGTTTCTGTTCCTACGAGCAAGAGTTGTCTTCTGGAAATGAAAGTAACTATTGAGCTCCCATTGACATACACCGTGCAAATAGCACTCGCGTCTGTTCCCAGCAAATGCAGTGTATCGGACTGAAGTGGAGCTACTGTTCTTGTCAGTTTCCTAAGCAGAGTTGAACTAGATATTTCCCGTGTAGGAAGCACAGTTCTTTTGTTCTGAGCAAGCTCACTGTTCAGGCCCTATAGAAAACACAGTAGAGTAGAAGAGTGCTCTTTTCTCTAAAGCAGAGTGTGTTTCTTGTAAGGAGAGCTAGCGTTTGTTTCCCAGTCCTAAATGGAGTTGAATCACATGCAGTTTCTGGTCCTACGAGCAAGAGTTGTTTTATGGTAAGAAGAGTCACTATTGCGCTGCCATTGCCATACACAGGACAAATAGCACTGTTGTCTGTTCCCAGGAGTACAGTGTATTGGACTGAAGAGGATCTACTTTTCTTCTCAGGTTCCTAAGCAGAATTGAACTAGGTGTGGCGGTGTGTGTAGGAATCAGGTTTTTTTTTGTTCTGAGCAAGCTCACTGTTCGGACCTCATAGGAAACACAGTAGAGTAGCATAGTGCTCTTTTCTCAAAAGCAGAGTGTGTTTCTTGTAAGGCGAGCTAGCGTTTGTTTCCCAGTCCTAAATGGAGTTCAATCACAGGCAGTTTCCGGTCCTATGAGCAAGAGTTGTTTTCTGGTAAGGAAAGTTACTATTGTGCTCCCATTGCCATACACAGTGCAAATAGCACTCGCGTCTGTTCCCAGCAAGTGCAGTGTATTGGACTGAATAGGAGCTACTGTTCTTGTCAGTTTCCTAAGGAGAGTTGAACTAGATATGGTCGGTGTGTGTAGGAATCACAGTTCTTTTGTTCTGAGCAAGCTCACTGTTTGGACCACATAGGAAACACAGTAGAGTAGAAGAGTGCTCTTTTCTCTAAAGCAGAGTGTGTTTCTTGTAAGGCGAGCTAGCGTTTGTTTCCAAGTCCTAAATGGAGTTGAATCACATGCAGTTTCTGGTCCTACGAGCAAGAGTTGTTTTCTGGTAAGAAGAGTCACTATTGCGCTGCCATTGCCATACACAGGACAAATAGCACGGGCGTCTCTTCCCAGCAAGTACAGTGTATTGGACTGAAGAGGATCTACTGTTCTTGTCAGGTTCCTAAGCAGACTTGAACTAGATATGGCCGTGTGTGTACCAAGCACAGTTCTTTTGTTCTGAGCAAGCTCACAGTTTGGACCCCATAGGAAACTCAGTAGAGTAGAAGAGTGCTCCTTTCTCAAAAGCAAAGTGTGTTTCATGTAAGGCAAACTAGCATTTGTTTCCCAGTGCTAAATGGAGTTGAATCCCATGCAGTTTCTGGTCCGACGAGCAAGAGTTGTTTTATGGTAAGAAGAGTCAATATTGCGCTGCCATTGCCCTACACAGAACAAATAGCACTGGCGTCTGTTCCCAGCAAGTACAATGTATTGGACTGAAGAGGAGCTACTGTTCTCGTCAGTTTCCTAAGCAGAGCTGAACTAGATATGGTCCGTGTGTGTAGGAAGCACATTATCTTTTGTTCTGAGCAAGCTCACTGTTTGGACCCCATAGGAAACACAGTAGAGTAGAAGAGTGCTCTTTTCTCTAAAGCAGAGTGTGTTTCTTGTAAGGCGAGCTAGCGTTTGTTTCCCAGTCCTAAATGGAGTGGAATCACATGCAGTTTCTGGTCCTACGAGCAAGAGTTGTTTTCTGGTAAGAAGAGTCACTGTTGCGCTCCAAATGCCATATACAGTGCAAATAGCATTCGCGTCTGTTCCCAGCAAGTACAGTGTATCGGACTGAATAGGAGCTACTGTTCTTGTCAGTTTCCTAAGCAGACTTGAAATAGATATGATCCGTTGTGTAGGAAGCACAGTTCTTTTGTTCTGAGCAAGCTCACTTTTTGGACCCCATAGGAAACACAGTAGAGTAGAAGAGTGCTCTTTTCTCAAAAGCAGAGTGTGTTTTTTGTAAGGCGAGCTAGCGTTTGTTTCCCAGTCCTAAATGGAGTTGAATCACATGGAGTTTCTGGTCCTACAAGCAAGAGATGTTTTTTGGTAAGAAGAGTCACTATTGCGCTGCCATTGCCATACACAGGACAAATAGCACTGGCGTCTTTTACAAGCAAGTACAGTGTATTGGACGAAAGAGGATCTACTGTTGTTGTCAGGTTCCTAATCAGACTTGAACTAGATATGGCCTTGTGTGTAGGAAGCACAGTTTTTTTGTTCTGAGCAAGCTCACTGTTCGGACCCCATAGGGAACACAGTAGAGTAGAAGAGTGCTCTGTTCTCTAAAAAAGAGTGTGTTTCTTGTAAGGCGAGCTAGCGTTTGTTTCCCAGTCCTAAATGGAGTTGAATCCCATGCAGTTTCTGTTCCTACGAGCAAGAGTTGTTTTCTGGTAAGGAAAGTAACTATTGAGCTCCCATTGCCATACACAGTGCAAATAGCCCTCGCGTCTGTTCCCTGCAAATACAGTGTATCGGACTGAAGAGGAGCTACTGTTCTTGTCAGTTTCCTAAGCAGAGTTGAACTAGATATGGTCGGTGTGTGTAGGAAGCAGAGTTCTTTTGTTCTGAGCAAGCTCACTTTTTGGACCCCATAGGAAACTCAGTAGAGTAGAAGAGTGCTCTTTTCTCAAAAGCAGAGTTTGTTTCTTGTAAGGAGAGCTAGCGTTTGTTTCCCAGTCCTAAATGGAGTTGAGTCCCATGCAGTTTCTGGTCCTATGAGCAAGAGTTGTTTTCTGGTAAGAAGAGTCATTATTGCGCTGCCATTGCCATACACAGGACTAATAGCACTGTTGTCTGTTCCCAGCAGTACAGTGTATTGGACTGAAGAGGATCTACTGTTCTTGTCAGGTTCCTAAGCAGAATTGAACTAGATATGGCCGTGTTGTGTAGGAAGCACAGTTCTTTTGTTCTGAGCAAGTTCACTGTTCGGACCTCTTAGGAAACACAATAGAGTAGAAGAGTGCTTTTTTCTCTAAATCAGAGTGTGTTTCTTGTAAGGCGAGTTAGTGTTTGTTTCCCAGTCCTAAGTGGAGTTGAATCACATGCAGTTTCTGGTCCTATGAGCAAGAGTTGTTTTCTGGTAAGAAGAGTCACTATTGTGCTCCCATTGTCATACACAGGGCAAATAGCACACGCGTCTGTTCCCAGCATGTACAGTGTATTGGACTGAAGAGGATCTACTGTTCTTGTCAGGTTCCTAAGCAGAGTTGAACTAGATTTGGACGTGTGTGTAGGAAGCACAGTTCTTTTTTTCTGAGCAAGCTCACTGTTCTGGCCCTATAGGAAACACAGTAGAGTAGAAGAGTGCTCTTTTCTCAAAAGCAGATTGTGTTTCTTGTAAGGGGAGCTAGCGTTTGTTTCCCAGTCCTATATGGAGTTGAATCACATGCACTTTCTGGTCCTACGAGCAAGAGTTGTTTTTTGGTAAGGAAAGTCACTATTGCGCTCCCATTGCCATACACAGTGCAAATAGCACATGCGTCTGTTCCCAGCAAGTACAGTGTATCAGACTGAAAAAGAGCTACTGTTCTTGTCAGTTTCCTAAGCAGACTTGAACTAGATATGGCCCGTGTGTGTAGGAAGCACAGTTCTTATGTTCTGAGCAAGCTCACTGTTCTGGCCCTATAGGAAACACAGTAGAGTAGAAGAGTGCACTTTTCTTAAAAGCAGAGTGTGTTTCTTGTAAGGCGAGCTCGTGTTTGTTTCCCAGTCCTAAATAGAGTTGAGTCACATGCAGTTTTTGTTCCTACGAGCAAGAGTTTTTTTCTGGTAAGAAGAGTCACTGTTGCGCTCCAAATGTCATATACAGTGCAAATAGCACTCGCGTCTGTTCCCAGCAAGTACAGTGTATCGGACTGAATAGGAGCTACTGTTCTTGTCAGTTTCCTAAGCAGAGTTGAACTAGATATGGTCGGTGTGTGTAGGAAGCACAGTTCTTTTGTTCTGAGCAAGCTCACTGTTCTGGCCCTATAGGAAACACAGTAGAGTAGAAGAGTGCTCTTTTCTCTAAAGCAGAGTGTGTTTCTTGTAAGGAGAGCTAGCGTTTGTTTCCCAGTCCTAAATGGAGTTGAATCACATGCAGTTTCTGGTCCTACGAGCAAGAGTTGTTTTCCGGTAAGAAGAGTCACTATTGCGCTGCCATTGCCATACACAGGAAATAGCACTGTTGTCTGTTCCCAGGAGTACAGTGTATTGGACTGAAGAGGATCTACTGTTCTTGTCAGGTTCCTAAGCAGAATTGAACTAGGTGTGGCGGTGTGTAGGAAGCACTTTTTTTTTGTTCTGAGCAAGCTCACTGTTCGGACCTCATAGGAAACACAGTAGAGTAGAAGAGTGCTCTATTCTCAAAAGCAGAGTGTGTTTCTTATAAGGCGAGCTAGAGTTTGTTTTCTAGTCCTAAATGGAGTTCAATCACAGGCAGTTTCCGGTCCTATGAGCAAGAGTTGTTTTCTGGTAAGGAAAGTTACTATTGTGCTCCCATTGCCATACACAGTGCAAATAGTACTAGCGTCTGTTCCCAGGAAGTACAGTGTATTGGACTGAATAGGAGCTACTTTTCTTGTCAGTTTCCTAAGCAGAGTTGAACTAGATATGGTCGGTGTGTGTAGGAAGCAGAGTTCTTTTGTTCTGAGCAAGCTCACTGTTTGGACCCCATAGGAAACTCAGTAGAGTAGAAGAGTGCTCTTTTCTCAAAAGCAGTTTGTGTTTCTTGTAAGGCGAGCTAGCGTTTGTTTCCCAGTCCTAAATGGAGTTGAATCCCATGCAGTTTCTGGTCCTACGAGCAAGAGTTGTTTTCTGGTAATAAGAGTCATTATTGCGCTGCCATTGGCATACACAGGACTAATAGCACTGTTGTCTGTTCCCAGCAGTACAGTGTATTGGAGTGAAGAGGATCTACTGTTCTTGTCAGGTTCCTAAGCAGACTTGAACTAGATATGGCCGTGTGTGTAGGAAGCACAGTTCTTTTGTTCTGAGCAAGTTCACTGTTCGGACCTCTTAGGAAACACAATAGAGTAGAAGAGTGCTTTTTTCTCTAAATCAGAGTGTGTTTCTTGTAAGGCGAGTTAGTGTTTGTTTCCCAGTCCTAAGTGGAGTTGAATCACATGCAGTTTCTGGTCCTATGAGCAAGAGTTGTTTTCTGGTAAGAAGAGTCACTATTGTGCTCCCATTGTCATACACAGGGCAAATAGCACACGCGTCTGTTCCCAGCATGTGCAGTGTATTGGACTGAAGAGGATCTACTGTTCTTGTCAGGTTCCTAAGCAGAGTTGAACTAGATTTGGCCGTGTGTGTAGGAAGCACAGTTCTTTTGTTCTGAGCAAGCTCACTGTTCTGGCACTATAGGAAACACAGTAGAGTAGATGAGTGCTCTTTTCTCAAAAGCAGATTGTGTTTCTTGTAAGGGGAGCTAGCATTTGTTTCCCAGTCCTATATGGAGTTGAATCACATACACTTTCTGGTCCTACGAGCAAGAGTTGTTTTTTGGTAAGGAAAGTCACTATTGCGCTCCCATTGCCATACACAGTGCAAATAGCACATGCGTCTGTTCCCAGCAAGTACAGTGTATCAGACTGAAAAGGAGCTACTGTTCTTGTCAGTTTCCTAAGCAGAATTGAACTAGATATGGCCCGTGTGTGTAGGAAGCACAGTTCTTATGTTCTGAGCAAGCTCACTGTTCTGGCCCTATAGGAAACACAGTAGAGCAGAAGAGTGCACTTTTCTTAAAAGCAGAGTGTGTCTCTTGTAAGGCGAGCTCGTGTTTGTTTCCCAGTCCTAAATAGAGTTGAGTCACATGCAGTTTTTGGTCCTACGAGCAAGAGTTTTTTTCTGGTAAGAAGAGTCACTGTTACGCTCCAAATGTCATATGCAGTGCAAATAGCACTCGCGTCTGTTCCCAGCAAGTACAGTGTATCGGACTGAATAGGAGCTACTGTTCTTGTCAGTTTCCTAAGCAGACTTGAAATAGATATGGCCGTGTGTGTAGGAAGCACAGTTTTTTTGTTCTGAGCAAGCTCACTCTTCGGAACACATAGGAAACACAGTAGAGTAGAAGAGTGCTCTTTTCTCAAAAGCAGAGTGTGTTTTTGGAAGGCGAGCTAGCGTTTGTTTCCCAGTCCTAAATGGAGTTGAGTCACAAGCAGTTTTTTGACCTACGAACAAGAGTTGGTTTCTGGTAAGATGAGTCACTATTGTGCTCCAATTGCCATACACAGTGCACATAGCCCTCGCGTCTGTTCCGAGGAAGTACAGTGTATTGGACTGAAGAGGAGCTACTGTTCATGTCAGTTTCCTAAGCAGAGTTGAACCAGATATGGCCCGTGTATGTAGGAAGCACAGTTCTTTTTTTCTGAGCAAGCTCTATGTTTGGTTCCCATAGGAAACACAGTAGAGTAGAAGAGTGCTCTTTTCTCAAAAGCAGAGTGTGTTTCATGTAAGGCGAGCTAGCATTTGTTTCCCAGTCCTAAATGGAGTTGAATCACATGCAGTTTCTGGTCCTACGAGCAAGAGTTGTTTTCTGGTAAAAAAAGTCACTATTGCTCTACCATTTCCATACACAGTGCCAATAGCCCTCCCGTCTGTTCCCAGCAAGTACAGTGTATCGGACTGAAGAGGACCTACTGTTCTTGTCAGGTTCCTAAGCAGACTTGAACTAGATGTGGCCGTGTTTGTAGGAAGCACAGTTTTTTTATTCTGAGCAAGCTCACTGTTCGGAAAACATAGGAAACAGTAGAGTAGAAGAGTGCTCTTTTCTCAAAAGCAGAGTGTGTTTCTGGGAAGGCGAGCTAGTGTTTGTTTCCCAGTCCTAAATGGAGTTGAGTCACAGGCAGTTTTTTGTCCTACGAGCAAGAGTTGTTTTCTGGTAAGACGAGTAACTATTGTCCTCCAATTGCCATACACAGTGCAAATAGCACTCGCGTCTGTTCCCAGCAAGTACAGTGTATTGGACTGAAGAGGAGCTACTGTTCTTGTCAGTTTCCTAAGCAGAGTTGAACTAGATATGGCCCGAGTGTAGGAAGCACAGTTCTTTTGTTCTGAGCAAGCTCACTGTTGTCTGTTCCCAGCAGTACAGTGTATTGGACTGAAGAGGATCTACTGTTCTTGTCAGGTTCCTAAGCAGAATTGAACTAGATATGGCCGTGTGTGTAGGAAGCACTGTTCTTTTGTTCTGAGCAAGTTCACTGTTCAGTCCTCTTAGGAAACACAATAGAGTAGATGATTGCTTTTTTCTCTAAATCAGAGTGTGTTTCTTGTAAGACCAGTTAGTGTTTGTTTCCCAATCCTAAGTGGAGTTGAATCACATGCAGTATCTGGTCCTACGAGCAAGAGTTGTTTTCTGGTAAGAAGAGTCACTATTGTGCTCCCATTGTCATACACAGGGCAAATAGCACACATGTCTGTTCCCAGCATGTACAGTGTATTGGACTGAAGAGGATCTACTGTTCTTGTCAGGTTCCTAAGCAGTGTTGAACTAGATATGGCCGTGTGTGTAGGAAGCACAGTTCTTTTGTTCTGAGCAAGCTCACTGTTCTGGCCCTATAGGAAACACAGTAGAGTAGTAGAGTGCTCTTTTCTCAAAAGCAGATTGTGTTTCTTGTAAGGGGAGCTAGCGTTTGTTTTCCAGTCCTATATGGAGTTGAGTCACATGCAGTTTCTGTTCCTACGAGCAAGAGTTGTGTTCTGGTAAGAAGAGTCACTGTTGCGCTCCAAATGTCATATACAGTGCAAATAGCACTCGCGTCTGTTCCCAGCAAGTACAGTGTATCAGACTGAATAGGAGCTACTCTTCTTGTCAGTTTCCTAAGCAGACTTGAACTAGATATGGCCGTGTGTGTAGGAAGCACAGTTTTTTTGTTCTGAGCAAGCTCACTGTTCGGAACACATAAGAAACACAGCAGAGTAGAAGAGTGCTCTTTTCTCAAAAGCAGAGTATGTTTTTGGAAGATGAGCTAGCGTTTGATTCCCAGTCCTAAATGGAGTTGAGTCACATGCAGTTTTTTGTCCTACGAGCAAGAGTTGTTTTCTGGTAAGACGAGTCACTATTGTGCTCCAATTGCCATACACAGTGCAAATAGCACTCGCGTCTCTTCCGAGCAAGTACAGTGTATTGGACTGAATAGGAGCTACTGTTCTTGTCAGTTTCCTAAGCAGAGTTGAACTAGATATGGCCCGTGTATGTAGGAAGCACAGTTCTTTTTTTCTGAGCAAGCTCACTGTTTGGACACCATAGGAAACACAATAGAGTAGAAGAGTGCTCTTTTCTCAAAAGCAGAGTGTGTTTCATGTAAGGCGAGCTAGCATTTGTTTTCCAGTCCTAAATGGAGTTGAATCACATGCAGTTTTTGGTCCTACGAGCAAGAGTTGTTTTCTCGTAAGGAAAGTCACTATTGCGCTCCCATTGCCATACACAGTGCAAATAGCCCTCCCGTCTGTTCCCAGCAAGTACAGTGTATGGGACTGAAGAGGATCTACTGTTCTTGTCAGGTTCCTAAGCAGACTTGAACTAGATGTGGCAGTGTTTGTAGGAAGCACAGTTTTTTTATTCTGAGCAAGCTCACTGTTCGGGACACATAGGAAACAGTAGAGTAGAAGAGTGCTCTTTTCTCAAAAGCAGAGTGTGTTTCTTGGAAGGCGAGCTAGTGTTTGTTTGCCAGTCCTAAATGGAGTTGAGTCACATGCAGTTTTTTGTCTAACGAGCAAGAGTTGTTTTCTGGTAAGACGAGTCTCTATTGCGCTGCCTTTGCCATACACAGGACAAATAACACTGGCGTGTTTTCTCAGCAAGTACAGTGTATTGGATGGAAGAGGATCTACTGTTCTTATCAGGTTCCTAAGCAGACTTGAAGTAGATATGGCCGTGTGTGTAGGAAGCACAGTTTTTTTGTTCTGAGCCAGCTCACTGTTCTGACCCCATAGGAAACACAGTAGAGTAGAAGAGTGCTCTTTTCTCAAAAGCAGAGTGTGTTTCTTGGAAGGTGAGCTAGCGTTTGTTTCCCAGTCCTAAATGGAGTTGAGTCACATGCAGTTTTTTGTCCTACAAGCAAGAGTTGTTTTCTGGTAAGACGAGTCACTATTGTGCTCCAATAGCCATACACAGTGCAAATAGCAGTCCCGTCTGTTCCCAGGAAGTACAGTGTATCGGACTGAAGAGGAGCTACTGTTCTTGTCAGTTTCCTAAGCAGAGTTGAACTAATTATGGCCCGAGTGTAGGAAACACAGTTCTTTTGTTCTGAGCAAGCTCACTGTTCTGGCCCTATAGTGAACACAGTAGAGTAGAAGAGTGCTCTTTTCTCTAAAGCAGAGTGTGTTTCTTGTAAGGCGAGCTAGCGTTTGTTTCCCAGTCCTAATTGGAGTTGAATCACATGCAGTTTCTGGTCCTACGAGCAAGAGTTGTATTATGGTAAGAAGAGTCACTATTGTGCTGCCATTACAATACACAAGACAAATAGCATTGTTGTCTGTTCCCAGCAGTACAGTGTATTAGACTGAAGAGGATCTACTGTTCTTTTCAGGTTCCTAAGCAGAATTGAACTAGATATGGCCGTGTGTGTAGGAAGCACAGTTCTTTTATTCTGAGCAAGTTCACTGTTCGGACCTCTTAGGAAACACAATAGAGTAGAAGAGTGCTTTTTTCTCTAAATCAGAGTGTGTTTCTTGTAAGTCGAGTTAGTGTTTGTATCCCACTCCTAAATGGAGATGAATCACATGCAGTTTCTGGTCCTACGAGCAAGAGTTGTTTTCTGGTAAGAAGAGTCACTATTGTGCTCACATTGTCATGCAAAGGGCCAATAGCACATGCGTCTGTTCCCAGCATGTACAGTGTATTGGACTGAAGAGGATCTACTGTTCTTGTCAGGTTCCTAAGCAGAGTTGAACTAGATATGGCCATGTGTGTAGGAAGCACAGTTCTTTTGTTCTCAGCAAGCTAACTGTTCTGGCCCTATAGGAAACACAGTAGAGTAGAAGAGTGCTCTTTTCTCAAAAGCAGATTGTGTTTCTTGTAAGGCGAGCTAGAATTTGTTTCCCAGACCTATATGGAGTTGAATCACATGCAGTTTCTGGTCCTACGATCAAGAGTTGTTTTTTGGTAAGGAAAGTCTCCATTGCGCTCCCATTGCCATACACAGTGCAAATAGCACTCGCGTCTGTTCCCAGCAAATACAGTGTATCGGACTGAAGAGGAGCTACTGTTCTTGTCAGTTTCCTAAGCAGAGTTGAACTAGATATGGTCGGTGTGTGTAGGAAGCACAGTTCTTTTGTTCTGAGCAAGCTCACTGTTCGGACCCCATAGGAAACACAGTAGAGTAGAATTGTGCTCTTTTGTCAGAAGCAGATTGTGTTTCTTGTAAGGCGAGCTAGCGTTTGTTTCCCAGTCTTAAATGGAGTTGAATCCCATGCAGTTTCTGTTCCTACAAGCAAGAGTTGTTTTCTGGAAAGGAAAGTAACTATTGAGCTCCCATTGCCATACACCGTGCAAATAGCACTCGCGTCTGTTCCCAGCAAATACAGTGTATCGGACTGAAGTGGAGCTACTGTTCTTGTCAGTTTCCTAAGCAGAGTTGAACTAGATATGGTCGGTGTGTGTAGGAAGCACAGTTCTTTTGTTCTGAGCAAGCTCACTGTTCTGGCCTTATAGGAAACACAGTAGAGTAGAAGAGTGCTCTTTTCTCTAAAGCAGAGTGTGTTTCTTGTAAGGAGAGCTAGCGTTTGTTTCCCAGTCCTAAATGGAGTTGAATCACATGCAGTTTCTGGTCCTACGAGCAAGAGTTGTTTTATGGTAAGAAGAGTCACTATTGTGCTGCCATTGCCATACACAGGACAAATAGCACTGTTGTCTGTTCCCAGGAGTACAGTGTATTGGACTGAAGAGGATCTACTTTTCTTCTCAGGTTCCTAAGCAGAATTGAACTAGTTGTGGCGGTGTGTGTAGGAATCACGTTTTTTTTTGTTCTGAGCAAGCTCACTGTTCGGACCTCATAGGAAACACAGTAGAGTAGCATAGTGCTCTTTTCTCAAAAGCAGAGTGTTTCTTGTAAGGCGAGCTAGCGTTTGTTTCACAGTCCTAAATGGAGTTCAATCACAGGCAGTTTCCGGTCCTATGAGCAAGAGTTGTTTTCTGGTAAGGAAAGTTACTATTGTGCTCCCATTGCCATACACAGTGCAAATAGCACTCGCGTCTGTTCCCAGCAAGTGCAGTGTATTGGACTGAATAGGAGCTACTGTTCTTGTCAGTTTCCTAAGGAGAGTTGAACTAGATATGGTCGGTGTGTGTAGGAATCACAGTTCTTTTGTTCTGAGCAAGCTCACTGTTTGGACCCCATAGGAAACACAGTAGAGTAGAAGCGTGCTCTTTTCTCAAAAGCAGTTTGTGTTTCTTGTAAGGCGAGCTAGCGTTTTTTTCCCAGTCCAATATGGAGTTGAATCCCATGCAGTTTCTGGTCCTACAAACACGAGTTGTTTTCTGGTAAGAAGAGTCACTATTGTGCTGCCATTGCCATACACAGGACAAATAGCACTGGCGTCTTTTCCCAGCAAGTACAGTGTATTGGACGGAAGAGGATCTACTGTTCTTGTCAGGTTCCTAAGCAGATTTGAACTAGATATGGCCGTGTGTGTAGGAAGCACAGTTTTTTTGTTCTGAGCAAGCTCACTGTTCTAACCCCATAGGAAACACAGTAGAGTAGAAGAGTGCTCTTTTCTCTAAAGCAGAGTGTGTTTCTTGTAAGGCGAGCTCGCCTTTGTTTCCCAGTCCTAAATGGAGTTGAGTCACAGGCAGTTTTTGGTCCTACGAGCAAGAGTTGTTTTCTGGTAAGAAGAGTCACTATTGTGTTCCAAATGCCATACACAGTACAAATAGCACTCGCATCTGTTTCCATCAAGTACAGTGTATTGGACTGAATAGGAGCTACTCTTCTTGTCATTTTTCTAAGAGGAGTTGAACCAGATATGGCCCATGTGTGTAGGAAGCACACTTCTTTTGTTCTGAGAAAGCTCACTGTGCGGACATCATCGGAAACACAGTAGAGTAGATGAGTGCTCTCTTCTCAAAATTTGATTGTGTTTCTGGAAAGGCGAGCTAGTGTTTGTTTCCCAGTCAGAAATGGAGTTGAATCCCATGCAGTTTGTGGTCCTACCAGCAAGAGTTGTTTTCTGGTAAGAAGAGTCACTATTGTGCTCCCATTGCCATACACAGTGCAAATAGCACTCGCGTCTGTTCCCAGCAAGTACAGTGTATTGGACTGAAGAGGATCTACTGTTCTTTTCAGTTTTCTAAGCAAAATTGAACTAGATATGGCCGTGTGTGTAGGAAGCACAGTTCTCTTGTTCTGATCCAGCTCACTGTTCTGGCCCTATAGGAAACACAGTCGAGTAGAAGAGTGCTCTTTTTTCAAAAGCAGAGTGTGTTTCTTGTAAGGCGAGCTAGCGTTTGTTTCCCAGTCATAAATGGAGTTGAATCACATCCAATTTCTGGTCCTATGAGCAAGAGTTGTTTTCTGGTAAGGAAAGTCACTATTGCGTTCCCATTGCCATACATAGTGCAAATAGCACTCGCGTCTGTTGCCAGCAAGTACAGTGTATTGGACTGAAGAGGAGCTACTCTTCTTGTCATTTTCCTAAAAGGAGTTGAACTAGATATGGCTCGTGTGTGTAGGAAGCACAGTTCTTTTGTTCTGAGAAAGCACACTGTGCAGACACCATAGGAAACACAGTAGAGTAGATGAGTGCTCTTTTCTCAAAATTAAATTGTGTTTCTTGAAAGGCGAGCTAGTATTTGCTTCCCAGTCAAAAATGGAGTTGAATCCCATGCCGTTTCTGGTCCTACGAGCAAGAGTTTTTTTCTGGTAAGAAGAGTCACTATTGCGCTCCCATTGTCATACACAGTGCAAATAGCACTGGCGTCTGTTCCGAGCAAGTACGGTGTATTGGACTGAAGAGCAGCT